>NW_026972649.1:0-241726 GCF_036711695.1 Zophobas morio
GTATTATAATGGCTTTATAACAAGTGTTTACCATTTTATATTATTAATTTTAATATAAAAACTTTTAGTATCAGTTATTATTTTCATATTTACAAAGACCTGTGTTAAAATTTGATTTGAATTTACCTCGTTAGTAATGGGCCAAGTCTTTAACTAAAATTTGGTTTATTTCTTATAAGAGATTACGCTGGAAAGGTTTACACCAAAATCAACTTGGACGTGTAACTGTGGGTGGGTTTGAGCATACGGCTTAGATTTTAAATGTCAATGCTCTAACTTTCTGGTATTAAAACTAACGTATTAAAAAATTCAGGTTTGTGCTTAAATATCATATATATAAAAGCACAAACTTAAATTAAAACATTAAGGAGTATAAACTGTTGTGATGTCTAATTCCTTGCTCTTTTCATAAAATTATTTTTTACATGAGCTTGTCGTTTAACTCAAGTTTAGTTACACCTAAAATCATCTATTTTCTTTCTCTACACATTTGTAAATTACATATTAGTTACGAATTAACCCACCACCAATTTTATAGACTCCAACTCAATAACATGCTTACCTGAATCTGAATTGTTTATCAACATAAAATATTAGCACATGCTAGCTTCTTAATGTAAGATAAGTCTTAAATATTTAGCATTATTACACCGCTTACTTAATTTTTTTGGGACCAGTATTATATTCTTCAACTTTCTATTTAGTCTTTTATGTTGTTGAGATAATCTACTCACATTAGGAAGGTAAATTATATTTTTGGTGATCCATTTACGCCACGTCACTCTAGATGGGCACAATTTATGGTCCTGTCTACCTAATTAAGTACAATAAATCTAATATAGTACTGTCTATCTAATCTAGATTAGCTTAAACCCATATTTGTAAATATATATGTATATATATGTGAAATTTTATAAAAAGGACGGCGAGTTTTTCTGCTTAGCGTCTCGCCCGCTGGGCCCGTTCTTGTTGCTTGACTGCCTAGAGGGCGGGTAGGGGGTACTTTTTTATCTAGGGGTAGGGGTATGATGCTATTTATTAATTATTCATTGCCTAGAGGATAGGCGGGTAGGTGGTGTTTCATCGTACAAGTGAAACGTTCTATACTATGTTAAACTAAATTTTTTTAATTTTATTTTAATCACTTAAGAGCCCGCTTGCTCATGTGGTAAAAAAAAAGATGACTTTTCAATGTGAACCGAGAATTTAAGAAAAACTAAAGTTACGAAATTAAGTTTATCCTTTTTATCTTAGTTAAAAAAAAAAAGCTTCGTTGGTACTTTATGGCCTCTCCACACTTGCTGATAAGAAAAAAAAAGGCTCTCTTTTAAAGACGCTACCTAATACCATCGATTTTATTTTGATCTTTGCAGCTGCTCTCCTACTGACTTTAAAAAAAAATTGTATTTTTGACAAAAAATGAGGAATCTTCTGGAAGCACAAATTAACTTACCGCCACGGACCATATAGGTCGAATTCCAGGATCAGAGGGCATTACAGGGGGAAAATGCTGAAGTAAAGCAGAGTTCTAAGTGGAATGTTTTATCGTTTACACACATGTGGGCCCAAAAAGCATTAAAGCTATGAGTTGAAGCAAATGGAAGTCGCAAATTTACGCGGGTTTCCTTTTGGTTTAAATCAGTGTCTTTATAAAGGGTTAAAAGTACTAAGTGAAGCACCGCTTTCAGGATTGCAATGGATAGGGCTCACCTATAGAAAAAAAATATTGATTTTTTCACTGGTAACCGGAATCTTAAAGAATGACGATTTTCGCCAACTAAAAATCCAGCTTACTTATTACTTTAACAGGAATGAAGCATCATAGGCACTTCACGCTCCCTCATTTAGGGGTAAGAAGAAAGATTTACACCAGGGACGCTAACATCGGCAGCAACACTGACGGAAACTTCGTTTTAATATTAGGAGGGGGACCGATAAAAACTAGAAGTTGGAAATGTATACAAGTGTTAACAATACATAAAGTAAAATAGTTATGAGAGGAAAGTGAGGACAAGCATAGTGTAAATTTCTAGCTATGAAACTTGGTTTACAGGAAGAGAATATCTTGAACATCAAATGAAGAATGGAGAGAATTATTAAATTCTAAGGTGGGTTTACAAACTAAAAATAGTTTTATATATATATATACTTTGGCGAACTGGCTAGCGGCTTTAAAATTATTTGTCCGATTTTATAAGCGTATTATACAGCAATATTGGAAAATGTTGAGAAATTTTATTAGTTTGATATCAATGTCGAGGACACTCTTGCTAAATATAAAAAAATTTTAATTTTTTTAAAATTGCTGAACCCTTGCAACTAAGCTATAACCTAACAGGAAATAAAAACTCTGCACTGGGCAATTTAAATGCGTTATATTTAGGTATAAAAACAAAGCTAATAAGCTTTAAAAGGGATACCTACCTGGAAGGAAGTTAATGAGAGGCAGAAATATAAACTACATTGATAAACAAACTAAAGCACGTTATTAATGCGGGAATAATGGTATGTTCCATATACACAGACATTGCCAACATTAATTTCCCCTCGGCAGTATTGCTCAATCAGGATAGAATGAGCAGGAAAAGCGCCAATGTTTGAATAACTGCAGAGCAATGCGCAAGTCAATCTTTGCGCAAACACTTATCCAGCTTTCCTAACAAATTTCAATGAAAAGTTTTGGAGTGGGCATAAGTAGAAGCACAGCTGTGCTTTGATATTACTGCCTTAAGTGGCTATCTCCTATTATCGGAATCGGGTAGTAGTGGTGTATACTGCTGACCTGCAGACGTGTAGAGGCATAGTGCATATAACTTATCCTCCTACATTAATAAAAATAAAGGGTTGGTTGTCAGTTCGAAGTCCAACAGAATGAAAGGCCCTTGCAGAAGGGTTTGGCTATTAACGTCAAGCAGTCTAGCTTCTAATTCAAGCATTCCAGCAGACACGAATTGATTACATTCAAACTCTTTAGCCTGAGAGTTTTTTAACCTGGGTTATACTTTTCTTAGCTCACCTTAATAATCTTGAGTCCTCAACTGCACAACTAACACAATTTTTTCGCTTACAATTTTTTTGCTTATATTTTCTGGGTGTAATGTTTGGCCGTAAAACAATGACGAAGTACGCTATAATAAAGCTGGAATGGCATAAATTATTGTGGCAGTTGGACCCTCCAAGTTTTTTCAAAATAAAATATAAAAGGAATTTTAATGTAGAAATAGAATGGGTATCCTCATTTTCTTGTATGTACTAAATCCAACATTACAAAAGGGTTTATATGGAGGCCTCCATGGTCCTTAATGCTCTTGTCTGGGTTTTAGTACTAAGAAATAAGGGATTAATGCTCTTTTGAGTACTCACGCCAAATAATTCATAGAAGTACCCATGAAAACTACTTTTTAATTTTCAGGTTACCTTCTTAACGTGAATATAGGAAGTATTTTTTGGCGACAAAAACAATTAATCTTATTTTGGTTTCCTAGCAACTCGGCGGAACAGATCTTGACTCATTTAGAATTAAGATTCACTGTTCCTAACAACTTATTCAGTAGATTAAAAACTGTTATTATTAACCAGTTATCTTTGCTCATGATAATACCTTTAAAAATCCTAAATTGGTTTTTCTTTTCAAAAGTTGTATTCTTAGAGCAAAAGGAATTGGTGCAAGGAAAAAGAGTGTTTAAGAAACCTAGTCAAACTATTAAAAACTCGTATGTTAAAAATAAAAAAAAATGAGTTCTTATTTAATCTTTTATTTTCACAAGCTACCAATTCTTCAGTACCATACTGGTAACTTTTATTTTTAAAGTTTAATAATTTAAACCTTTTATTTATGATGGAGATTTACTCCGTAATAAATATTAATGCCCATAGTGGCGAAACGAAAGTCGATTTAGATTTTAGAACTTGTCAATACTTATAAAAATAAATTCCGCTGTAATTAGATAGAGATATTTTTGAATGCATAAAAACTCCACTGAATCCCTTAGTAGACATAACTGAACAGGTGTTAAAAATTGTTTTTCAAAAGTCTAGAGTAATCTAGCAGTTTTTACTGGTAAGCCCTACGGTTACTGCAAGTGGGCGGATCTACTTATTTCATACTAGATTCATAAAAAGGTATATTCCTATAGAATTTGTACTATTTCATTGTTTTATATATACCCAAGTACTTCATATATATTAACAACTATCTTGTAAATCTAAACTTATATTTTCAAATCGTATACTCCTGATTAACCATTGTTAACTTAATAGTTTAAGTTGGTAAAGTTATAATAACTCCCGATAGGTATGTATACGTTGGGTCACAAGTTTGTGTTGTAAAAAATCTGAACTTCCGTATGAAACTTTTATAAAATATAAAAACTTGTGTATTGAATTATTCGTCATTTTCACTGAATAATCTTTATGTAACTATTTTCCCCTGCCCCCACGAGCCTTATGTATAGCTCTCTGAGAAAGACTTTATATCGATTAACGTGTTCATCGCTTCTTCCATTAAGAAAAGAAGAAAAATATAAGTCCGATTGCCTTTTAAAAAGTTTACTCATTGTACTTTGTTGTTTACAAGGACGCCCGGTTTCAAAAAAAGATGATATTCATTGCGATAATAAGAGCGATACAAATAGATTTAATACTTTGGAAAAATATAAACTACTCTATTTAAACATTTTTTATAAAATGCTTTAGATAATTTTTTGGAAAAATAGGGGAGTTAATAAAGCTTCAGGCAAATTTCTAAATATACCCTATTTGCAAGCTCACAATAGCAATATTAATATAAGCTACTAATCTTCGTGCTTTTATAAAAGTTCTGTCATACCCCTCTCAATAATATTTATTTGAACAAAGTCGATAGAAAAATATATTGAGCTTAAATTTTTAAAATTGGAAACATTAAACAACTTCAAAAATTAATGATAAAGTTTTTTTTGTCAAAAACTTCCAACAGTTATTTTAAATCAGGTTTAAATTAAGTAAATTTTTCTAATACTCTTTTTTAACCAAAAAGTTAAAAGGTTTAACAAATTTATTCCTTTAAAAGGTCACGACAAATCGGTTATATATTTTATAAGCTCTAAAATATATATAGTTATTATTTTTAGTATAATTAGTAAATTAAGAGCTTTTAAATCATGATGGTCCAGATATATTAACAATACAACTGCAGCTAACATATAAAATAACAGAAAATCATCTCGCTATTAACGTTGACCTTATATGTGCAAAGAAGTTCAAGTTAATAGAAGGTAAAACGAAAAAACAAGAAATTAAATCATGTCTTCAAAATTCAATAAAAATTTGTAAATATTTGAATTTTGAAAATAATTGGAATATACAAAGTATTTAATTGCATAGACCACGGAAAAAGGTTTAGAGCTCACGATATAAAATATTAAAGTAGACTTTTAAACAGGTAGTTATTTATTACTTTAAAAAAAAATAGATTAGTATAACTCAACGCATTTCTGCCATAGCTTCCTCTAGTCTCTTCTTTCTTATTTTAGATTCCTCAAGATTTCTAGCCCTTCTCTCTCGAGACTTAATAATATATATATGAAAATATAGATACTAAAAACTTAGAGTTGCCCTTATTTGTTTACGGTAAACAAACTCAAGAAATGAAAAATGATAAGAGATACATAAAATATGTATATATATATTAAATGTCTAAAGTGTATACGTATTTAGCAAGACACCGGTCTAACTCTAGTCGCGCCTGGTTGCAATAACCCAAAAACTTCCCAAACTTGTGTTCGTTATGACAACGCTGAAACTGTTCAATGACGTCCTTGCAAGATTCAAAACGATCGCCAAGTACTGGGTGCATCAAGACAGTATGAAGAAAGAGAGTAGTACCCGAACGCAATCAGTCCTCGAGGTCTTTTTTTATAAATGGTATTTCCTGGTACTCAATCGGGTCGTAAAAGAAAACCCCGAAGTTACGAGTTCTCAACAGGGTGATAGAGCAGACAATAGCAATAAGTTTTGTATTAAAGCAATGCTCATATATATATATATATATATATATATATATATATATATGGCCGCGCTGTTATATACATGTATACTAGGAAATAACATCATTAGCCTTTATAGCAAAAAGCACAGTTAGGCCTTATATATTAAAAATAGTTTTACCCTGACCCACTGTATACTTAGAGCCCATTGCGCGGTCGGCGATAGCGTGCACCTTCCCACCTCATCTTCCAGTAACCGATTGGTGTGCTGATCTCGCTTTTTTTATAACGTCTCTTGCAGATGCCCGGTTTTTCGAGCTCAGACTGTTTAGTATACATTGGGCACAGGAGAGGCCTAGGTAGCTCCAAGAGGTGTAATCAAGAGCAATCTTGTATGACTTTCTCACCTAAGCTAGAACCTACTTCCCACCGCATATAAAGGCAACAAGTTAAGTAAAATAGCATAATGGAAACCGATTAATTTCAGTTAAAAATAGTTTTATAAAAGTGTTCATTTTTATTAGTTACGAAGTGTGTTAGACTCAAATTATAATATATATTTTTTTAATTTTTCGTTTAAATAATATATATTTTTTAAAAAAACAAAAAAAGGTTCCAGTTCAGAAAAAGAAAGACTACTCATTAGTTTATAATTTATATATCGAGAGTTTTTAGCGTTATCCTGCATAATTTCGCAAATAAGTTTCGGGTCCTCACATGTCCAATAGTACTAAACGAAAAACAACACTAACAACAAAATGTACTATTTAATTTCATATCAAGAGTAATCACTCTCTTAGAGTTCTTAAACTTGAATCAATTGGTTCTTTATTTTTCTCAATTGTTATTTTGAAACTTAACAATAAAAGACACAAGGTTGTTCAAATATAAGTTTATAGGAAGAAAATTTATTGAGTAATATTTTATTTATTATGAAAACCCCCAGCTGCCTAAGGGACACTAGTCCATTTCTTCCAAAAATTACTCTCAAGATGAGTTCCTGATAGACCACGCACCACCTAATAACATCTTTTAGAGTACCTGCACGCAAATTTCTAAGCAGAAGTATTATATTCTATACCTTAAAAATGTTTATTTTGATATACACGCCATATGGTTCTTTCGGGCAAATACTTATATATCACCTAAAGACACCATGGCTTTATAACTTCTAAGCACAGAGGTGCGAGAAGACGTATCACTAAAGCTGGGCCTATAGAATTGCTTTACAACTATGCAAAATAATTGAATAGAGTTACAAAAATAATTTTTTATCTTTCAACGTAGCGAGTTTAAGGTAATAACAATAGCAAAGTAAATCAGCTCAGTGACAGAGATTGGCTTATACAAGTTTGTTTTATGTAATAAACATCTTAAACTTTAAGTATTCTCTCCTTAGAACTTGCGCACTTAAAGTTAAGTATGGAGGCCTTAACCCTAATTTTGTGTACATCCTATTTTTGGTTTTTTAGATCCAATATCTAGTAACTTTACAAGTTGGAGCTCCTCCCTTAGGGCGAGGAGCTCATAGTTGGGGAGGCCTGGCTGGCAGTGGTACTGGCCGGCGTCTCCAGGCGGACTCGGGTCTTGTGCCTAGGGTTGTCCCTCCCGATGGTGGTTTCTAATGGTTTTCTACGACACCTGGCCAAGTGGCGGGAATTCGATCGAATATTTCCCGCTTTTCCAGTCCTTCGGGACAGGCATTATAGCTTTCTAAAAAGCTTTTTACACTGGCGGGCACTATTGCTCCAACCTTGCAGAAGAGGGAGATTCAGCTTAAGCGGCTTTAGGTCTCAAGAAGACCGGCCGTGGTATGCCAGGGCTAGAAAAAAAAAGTTACAAGTCGACGCATTCCAACTGCACACCTTATATGCAATATATACATTTCCTATATTAACTTTGACGTTATGTTGTTAACAATAGGTTTCCCTTTTATCTTAGCTCAAATTTTGACTATCGTTATTACTTTAATGGAAGCAAATTTAAAAAAGCTTCTTTAGGTAAGTAAACCTAAAAACACCCCATAAGGAGATCGAAAACTTGTATATCTTTTTTGTGTTAAACTTAGTTGAGATTTTTCAAACATAAATCTTCGATGAATATATAGGAATTGAAATAATCAATTATTGTTTGGAAGTTTTTTGTGAAATTTTATGTATCATTTGCTCCATTTAAAGAAAATTTTAAGCCTCACAAAGGAACAATTTAGCTTAGAGCTTAGATTCTTCTCGCGATATGTTAAATTTAACAATGGTAGCCAATTAAAATGCTAACTGAAAAGAAAAAAGTGCCCATCCTACTCCCTCTGCTGGTTGAGCATGACTTCTATGCCAACCTCACAGCGAAATACAGTTAATAAATATTCTTTTACTTTGTAAACTTATAAGATTACTCTGTATGGATATATATTTTGAACCCGAAATCATACCTATACCATCTTCTAAGATAAGTATTTCAGAGGCCTTTATTGACTCTTCCGAAGGCAACGGAAAACCCCATCTTTTTTTAGCTACTTTTATCCGAAACCAAATTACTGTGTGGTTGTACAAAGCAAATGGATTTCTACACAAGAAAAAGTCTTATCTTTGTAGCAGCAACATTAAAGAATTGTTGTGGTCTCCTAATTCCAAGTATTATTTTATTTTTTTAGTATTCAATGCTAGGATGTAATTTAGATTTTTTAGAAAGAAATTAACAATCTAAGAGCTTCTGAATACCATTAGATTCCTTTTGTGCCTTTATGTTGATTCTTGCCACCTTGAGCTTCTTGACATGGAAGAGGAGTCTTCTGGTATAAAGAACTTTGTTGATTGCTTTCATTATTCTGATGCCTTCTGGTTTCCTGACTCAACTCATTTTGCCGTTCTTCTAGAGTTCAACGTATTTTTTTGTACTGTATTTAATACCTTAGGATTATGTTAATATTATTGCATTAGCTTAGAATTTCTATATGGTCTTTGCTCACCAAAAATGCTTCTTTTATAAAAAAACCAAAGTCAATGAACTATTCAAGTATTAATATTTTTGTAACAATTTGAATTTTTTACTGTTAACATAAATAAAAATTTATAAAAATTGATGTAGACGGAAAATTTAGCTGCGGAAATAAATATTTTGCTATTGTTAGAAAGGAAAACAACCGCGATTACGTGTCTATTCTCTCCACTACTACTTATCAACTTCATAAAGTACACAATCATTTAAAAAAGTTATAAATGCCAAAGAATATTTTTTTTTCTCACTTATATTTAGTTTTTCTTTTTTTTTAATATACATTAAAGGCATTTTCGCTAAGTACCAAAGATGCCACGCACTTATTATGGTCTCCCATCTTTGAAGCTCTTTTTTGTGTAGTGGATTCAGTTTTACATGTAAGAAACGGTTTCATTTTTGCTTAATGAAAATTGTAGACCTATAATTTTTCCTTATTATTTCTTTTAAAATTTATTAGTATAAAATTTGCCTCTACTCCATTCAAGGTATGCTCCTTGGTAAATATGAGCAAGGCCTGGTGCATTATTATTTTTCGTTTATTCTTTCTGTCATTGAGCTCTAATTTCTAGGAAATACTGGGAATTCGAAATCTTTTGTGGTATAATACTGGAGATTTCTTTGCGGCGTTAAACTCGATGGACACGGTTAGGACATTTAAAATTTTTAATTTTTTTAAAAAATTAATTGATTTATTTATGAAGTGATTTTAAAATTTTTTTTATTAAACTTTAATACAATTGTTTCTAAAGATTACAGTGTTTACCTCCACTACAGTGCGTCCTGTTTTACAAAGACAGCTTCCTAGTGCTTTACCACTAGTTATTGCATATCGCGTGATTGTTTTTCAAGAAATTGAACAGGAAGGGCAGATGACTTGTACGATTATCATTCTTTCGCTAAAAGAAAATTAATTAAATTAAAATTTTCAAACATTATTTTTTTATAGTTATTGTAGTAAGTAAAGCAGAGGCAGTTGCCTTTCCTAAAGTAGTTTGTGCTAAAAGTGCTTCAGTTATGCTCCAAAGTGGCTGTGGATCATATTTGTGTGTAAAAAGTGGTTATAATAATAAAGCTTTTAATTTTTCATTCTTAAAATAATAAATTCCTTTTACTAGAAAACATGCCGAAGTGCGTCTTTATATATAATTCTAAAACTTTAAAAATAAATTCTGTTGTAATTATGGTAAATCGCTCTAAATAATTGTGCTATAAATTGGATTGCACTGACGCGAGTTGTATTAAAAGAGAAATGTCGTCACTTCCCTTGCTTGGCACCCTAAAAAAGTAATTTTAAGCATCTGCACGGGAATACAGGCCTTTGGCTTATGGACTCCTATTGGTTGTTTTGCTGTACATATTCCAGGATTCCAAAATGGTTGGTTGCTAATAATAAATGTTTATAATAACTTTAATATCTTTCTTTAGTAACAGATTTGCTCGTCAAGAAAATTGTTTGGTCTGCAACGGGAAATAATTTTATAGTTGTTGGACACAAAACGGTAAAGAAAATTAAAAAATTCGCTTATTATCTTTTTTACTTGATTCAGGCCTTTATAGGAATCATGACCCTAACGAAAAATACACATGAAGAAAAAAGGAATTCGATAGGATAAACACCTTTTTGCTAAATGATGGGAAAAAGTATTTTTCTTCCGCTGTTTATATTTTTATTATATCGCTTAAAGCACTACTGAAGGGTCGCTGTTAAGTTTAAACAATTTGTTCAGACATCGAGCCACTTGGAAGTAAACGAAAAGTTTGTGAAAAGCGCCTGCTCTCTTTCATCCAGTGGGCCGCCTTCTAAAATGGAGAGCTTTGGCTCCTCAGAGGTAAACATCTCATCAAAATTGCTCAATCCATCGTTGATCTGCAGAAAAATGATTAATAAAATCGTTTATATGTTATGGTTAAGCCTAAGAAACGTACAATTGTAGGAACATACGGCGGCGCAATCTGCTTAGTTTCCAGGGCTGTCCAATCAACGCCGTTGAAAAATGGATGTTCCTTAAGCTCGAGGGCGTCCCGCTCAGAACTTCCCAGGCGGAGTTGGGGCTCTTTTACGAGCAACTGGCGTATTTTCGAATCGAGTCGGCACGTGAGTCGCCACGTTAGCGACTATTAAGACCTGCTTGATGACGGACGCCGCGGCTGGCTGTAAGAATCGGGGCACTACATACTTGCATTTCACAATCGCCTCAAAGATCTCCTCCTCCGTATCTCCATAGAAGGGTGCCTACCATAGCATTAGTATACAATCCGATCATAGTAAGACCAAGTTCCCGCCCTTAAGCCACCTGGCCAACAAGCATCTCGAATATCAACACGCCGAGAGCCCACCAGTCCACTGAGCGCGTGTAGTCGTCCGCCGTTAGTACTTCGGGAGCAATAAATTCTGGAGTTCCGCAAAAGGTCGATGTTCTGTCGCCATGCCGCATATTTTCCTTGCAGAGTCCAAAATCGGCGATTTTGATATGTCCGTCCTTGTCGAGTAGCAGGTTGTCCAGCTTGAGGTCTCTATAGACAATGCCGCGCTTGTGCAGAAACTCAAGACCCAGTAAGACCTCTGCAGCATAGAACCTGACGAATAAAAGCCCTACTTTATGGAGAGTGAACTAGCTATCCAGGTCAGCAAGCTTACTGGCCACGTTGGTTGGTGAAGATGGCTCTGTGGATGTGCATCATGAGGTCGCCCCCAGCAGCGTACTCCATGCAGAAGCAAAGGTGGTCGGGCGTCTGGAAGCATGCGTACATGTGGATCAAAAACGGATGCTTCACTTCCGTTACCAGCTGCAGAATCCGCTTCTCCGTGAAGATACTGCGTGACTTCACAATAACAAATAACAAATAACATGAAGTCTGGAGGATAAGGCCCACCTCTCCTCCTCATCGAGAGCACTCCACTTTTTGATAAGCTTTATAGCAAACAGCGGTGCATCTGGAACGTGTTTGTACTTTGTGGCTTTTGCAAGGATCACCTGTTATATAGCAAGGCAACGAGGGTTACCCTTCAGAGGACGTGCTGGCTATACAAACACCACCTTTCCAAAATTTCCTCTTCCTAACACGGCCTTGAAAGTGAAGTGGCTGAGCGATATTTTGGTAGGCAACACACCAGCGGGTGTTGTGATTTCCCCTAAAACCTATAATGGTGGTCTAAATAAGCCCAGAACCCCCCACTCCGGAATCTGCAGAGCAGACTAACCCGATCTTCAAAGGCTTTTTCCGCATAATATAACTTGTCGTCTTTGGCCGCTTCCACTTTGGCTAACTCAATTTGGTCTACTTTTACAGGTGGAACGGGAGACGGCGTGGTTTCTGTATTCAACTTGGTTCGTTGCAAGCGACAGTAAGAAGTCAATAAACAGTAAAAACCGTGTGGCTGAACGCTCAGGCCAGCTACTGCACGTGCGAAATCTATGGACATTCCACAAACGTTAGGCACAAGCTCTTGACAGCGCTTATGGCACACCCAGTGACAATCTATTAATAACAAATCTTAGTAACGTTTATATTAATAAAAGAGCTTTAAAATTTTACGATCGCATTTAACAGCATTCTTTCCAAAGATGGAAGTCCCACACCAGCCACAGAAGGCTTTAAGGTTCCAGCTTTTAAAAGGTTGAAACAAGTGTGGAATTTCAAACTTCTTTCGAGACTGTAATTAGTAGGTTAAAAAATTATAGGCAAAAAAATCTATACAGTTTATTAGTTCGACTCGCCTTAGCGGATTCTGTTATACACGGAACGGCCACTTTTGGGCAAGACAAAAAGATCCGATCTTCTGCACAGCATTTTTTGTGGCAAGTAAAAAGACATTCTACAAGAACATGAGCCTTCCATCCGATATTAACAAAAAAAGGTCATTACCTGAACACTGGAATCCCGTTCTGTCTATAGAACGGTGGCAAACTGCGCACTTAGTACTCTTGTGGAGCCTGTGGGCCACAAAAAGATGGTGGCGAACAGCGAGTTTCTTTTTATTAACTAGTAAAGCCCCTCTTCTTACAAATTCGCCTTTATGTCCGCCCGTTTTCCTGCGCCAGGAAAGTTCACAAGTCAAAGTACCCTGCGGCTCAACGCGAAGATCCAGCTTTAAGTCGTTGGTTTGCAAAAGTTTTTCCAGATGAAAAAAAGCGATTCCGCAAATCAAGCCTTTTGCATTGTACAACATAAACTCAATAGTTCGATTTTTGTTTAAGTTAAATTCGAATTCCTCGTCCCATATAGGCAGAAGAGAGCCGGGAAGGGATGTGGTGGTGGCCACCGTGGAGTTGTCTAGCTTAACTGCACAGTAAGGAGCAACTTTATTAGAGGCGGGGATCGTGGGCGCCGCTAAATGAGCAGCGCTGATTACCTATACTACGATAAGTAGTCCACTGCATTTAAATTTAAGTGTACACTTACTCTAACTGTTAGATCGCCACTAATGGAAAGGTAACTTGTAGAATCAAAAGGTTCAGCCTTTTCTAAGTATTCAATAATTTTTTTGTTGTTTTTTCTATATTTCTGCACAGCTTGTTGTAATAAATTCAAGCGCCGTTCTTGTTCTTTCTGGAGTTCAATGGGCTTCCCATTTAAAGCTGCTATTCGCTTAGTGGCCTCGTAAACGGAAGATTCCACTTGGAGAAGATGAATAACTTCGCGAATATGGTCAAGAAGCTCGTTTTCCTCCGCACTTAAACCGGAAAACCGAGAGGCTTTTCTAAATTATTTAAATTTTATATAAGCAACAA
This sequence comes from Zophobas morio, assembly GCF_036711695.1. NCBI lineage: Eukaryota > Metazoa > Arthropoda > Insecta > Coleoptera > Tenebrionidae > Zophobas > Zophobas morio. The sequence goes on from NW_026972649.1 coordinate 13,694, forward strand.
GACCTCCCTTATGTGCGATGATACTTAAGTTGGTCAATTTGCTGATAAAGTCGCGTTATACGCCTTCGGGCTTCTATTAACGACTTCTTGGCATTCTCTAACTTCTCCAGTTCATCTGGAGATATACCGACTTTAGAGTCAGTCGAGGGAGTGTACAGGACTATAATATCCTCAGAAGCCCTTCTGTACTTTTGTTCTTTTTCGATCTCCAGTTCAAGCTAAGTTGACATAAAACTAAAATTCCAACAAAGTTTGCACGTCACAAAAAAAAACCTTGGCAATTTTGTCTCCCAAGTTGCTAACATTAGGGAGTTGTAGATCCATCTTAAGTCTAAACTCAAGAAAGTTATAGATTAATAACTAGAGGATTATATAGTATTACATAAACTTTGTAAAGAGAAATAGTAATTATAAAAAAGATAAAAAATAAGTTTTAATTATTTAGAAGATACTATTGAGCTATAATTAATATAATAATGTTTAGTGTTTTAAATATCACCAGTGATTTAAGAGGTCAAAGAGTGGGAACTTTACCAAACTTTGCAGATTAGAGCAATCAAATAAAACAAAATAAAAGGTAGGGTAAAAAGTTTAAGAAACTATGAGGAATTAAATATTAAGCAGTAATTAATATAAAATCGTTTAGTTTTTCTATAAAGGAAAAGAGGTTTAGGGAAATTAAAGGAGTTGCTAAACAAAGTAACGTTTATTGCCCCACCGCCGAAATTTTCAGTTTTATCTATTGGCTAATCAAAAGATGGGGTAATAATGGTTATTTAGAGAAAACTATTATTGGTTAATTATTTTATTTTTTGTTATAAAAATGTGCATGGGTGGTATATTAAGTGCTTGTTTTTGCTATAATATGCATTAAAGGTGACTCACTTATTTTTTTGTTATATGAGTAAAGGTGTCTACTTGGATCCTTACTTTAAAGGAACAAATTTACTGGGTGCCGTTTAGCTAACTAAAATGTTTAATTTAAGCCTTCAAGTGCTCAGTAACATTAATAGTTTGCGTGGCGTTGCTTGGCGTGAGGACCGAGAAAAAAGGGGAAAGTACATACACATAAAGACGAATAAGGAATATAGGTCTATTTAGTCTAAAAAATAGTTGCTCAAAAAACCTCATTATACGTGAAATGTCCTTATATTTCGTGAGGCAACCACTATAAATTGTCGGTAACAGTAAGTACAACGTTCAAGGTCAGTTTTCGTAGGGAGTGCAAAGTTCTCGTGTAAGCGTAAACTGTTTAGCGTTTAATCACCTTAAGCACGGGTTTAAAAATTGAATTATTAAGGGTTACTGAAAATTGTTTATTAGACCCTTAATAATCTAATGCTACATTTTATGTATGATATATATATATATGTTTTTTAATAGAACATACGGGCGGTTCTACCTATTTTTCTGCTCTTTCTTCCCGTCTTTTTTTTCGGATTTTACTGCGTCTTTGTTGTTGTGGTTTTAAGTTGGCCTAGAGGACCAGGGATATTATAAAGATAGTAGTTTTAGTCTAGGAGACTAGAACAAAGACTAAAAGCCTAGTGGGCGTTATAACTGTAGTTACTAAATATATTAGTAGTTAAGAGGACAACTAAGTAAATGCTAAGTTAACTAGTTTTACTAAATATTTTAAACAGATTTAGAAACTTTATTTAAACGTAAACATTGTTTCAAAATGATTTTTATTAGGATACCTAAAGTCGTTTTACTTTTCTAAGCTAAGATTTTAAGTAAATAGCGCGATGTGTAAATTTTAAAAGCAAAACGCACCTTTATAATGAAATTTTATTAGTATAATTACGCAAATTATAGAAGTGATAAATCCTAGATAAAAAGACCTAAAACTGGTGAATTACATAAGGTAAAAAAAGTTATATTGTCAGTGGTCAGCTATGACTAAAGTTAATAATAACTATGTCCCACTTACACAACTTCCTTATTCTTAAGTTTACTTGCTTAATGTATAGCTTCGTTGTTTCTTTTCCAGAACTTGTTCATTGTATCAACTCTTTTGGTTAGACAGTTAAATAGTTAGCGAAATAAAAAAAAATGGTTAAAATAATTTTCTAAACAATAACGTTCAAGTTCATTAACTAAAATTATTTCGGAGATAGTAGGTTTTTAATACTTAAACGTAGAAGTTAGAAAAACCACTTCTACCATCTCCTTGTCACGTGCGTTCTGTATGAGCACGAGCACTTGGTTTTTATTATCCTACCCTTCCAGTGTAGTGATCCTTTTTTTATTTTTACAAAAAAATAATGGGCATTAAAGGATTATCTCAATTATTAATAGATTATGCGCCCAATTCAGTTATAGAGAAGGAAATTAAAAACTATTTTGGTCGCAAGGTGAAATTTTATTTAAATGAATTCCACTAAAGAGTTTCGTTAATATAAACCGGTTATTAATATATTACTAAGTAGATTGCCATTGATGCTTCTACGAGTATTTATCAATTTCTTGTTGCTGTTAGATCTGAAGGTAATAACCTACAAAACGAAGAAGGCGAAACAACTAGGTTTTAATTAAAACTTAAACATTTTACTTCAGCTGCAGCTTTTTTTCTTGTATAATTCAAACGTATTATATATTGAAGGGTATATATTTTTGATTTTTTATAAAAATTACAGTACATTATTGTAATAATATCATTATTTAATAGTCATTTAATGGGCATGTTCTATAGAACCGTTAGAATGTGTGAGAATGGAATCAAACCATGGTATATAACTTTATTAACTTAACTAAATTAAAATTATTATTAATTTTTTTTCCACTTTTTATATATTTTTTAACTTCACCATATAAATTAATTTTAAGTTATGTTTTCGATGGAAAACCTCCAGAACTTAAAAGCTGCGAACTCGAGAGAAGAACAGAAAGGAGAGTGGAAACACAGAAAAGTTTGCTTGAAGTCTTTATATATTAATTTCTCTATACTTAATATATTCTACTTTTTTGATAAAATTTTATTATATTTATTTTATAAAATATAATTTGCTTGTTTTTTTACTTCTAAACTTTTTTTTTAGCATAATTTATTCTTTCTTACATTTTCCAATTTTTACGAAATTTAGTATTTTATGTATATATATAATTATTTTACTTGTTATGCTTTTAAAATATTAAGTATATTTATATTATTATAACACAATTTTTTTAATTATCATTAATCTTATTTAAAGCGCTACTATTACTCTTTTAGAATTTTGTTTATAATCTTTAAAAATTTTTGTCTTTAAAGAATTTTAGCTCATTAGAATTTTTTTTAATAAAAATTATAGTTTTCAATTTATTTTAACTCTTATATATTTCAAAGTATACAACCTTATTACTAGTAGAAATTAAATTAAATAACTGTAGTTTTTTAATTGCATTTCTTTTGTAAATTTTAAATTTATTTCATTATTATTAGTGTTTTTAATTTTTCTTATTTTATGAATAAATGCGGTTTTTTTGTTTTGATTTTTTTATAATTTATGATTAGTGGGATGTAATTTATTTATTTTATAAAGCTATTATGTATAAAAATTTATATATTTGTATATAAATATTGTTATTTTAAGAATCTTTTAAAAAAAATAATTTCATTCTCGACTTTTAGTATGAGTTTTACTTTAATTAAGAAATTATTAAATAAAATAATTTCATTTTTAATAAAAATTTATTTATATAATTTTATTTTTTTAAAATTCGTATTTTTCTTTTTTGTTATTAAAAATTATAAAGTATTATTTTATGTTCTTTTTATCTTAAACAAAATGCATTTAAGAAAACTTTTATTACAATTAATTTACATTTGAATTGTAGTATAAAATTTTTTTTATATAATTCAGGCTTACGAGTCTGGCACACCACAGGATGTCGCCAAATTTACGCGAAGAATGGTGAAAGCTACTAAAAAACATAATGAGGACTGCAAGAAACTTTTGATGTTAATGGGAATACCTTACATCGAGGTTTTGATTTTATATTTATATAATAAATGGAAAGTAATTTAATTAGGAAATCTGTAGTATTTTTTCATTTTCGGTGGTTTTTTTTAATTTAAAAAATTTTGTTTAGTCAAGTAATTTTAAAATGAAGTTGATTTTAAAAATTTTATTCTTTTCTTTTCAACTCTTCTTGTTCTAAATTTTAAGTAAACTAGACTAGAAAAAAATTTGATTTATAGTATAAAATAATAATATATTTTATAAAGTTCATTTTGTAATTTTTATTATATGAAATTGATTTTTGTAAATTCAATATTTTTTAAATTTAAATGTTTTTAGTAGGTAAACTTGAAATAAAGTTGTAAAGAAAATAATAATTTTTTATAGTTTTATTAATATATTCTTTTTATACGCAATAGATTTTAAGAAAATTTCCTTAAATCTAAATGAATTATAATTAAGAAAACATTTAAAAAATATATAAATATAATATTTTTAATAATTTTTCTGATTGGAATTGATTATAGAAATTTATTTTTCTTCTGTTATTGTAAATCATTAATAACTAAGTTAACTAAAATAATATAATTATTAATATTATTTAAGTAAGTTTTTTTTTAGTAAATATATTTTACATATTGATTTGTGAAGTTTTAATCTTTCTCTTAAACTTTTAAATTTGTTTAAATCAGGGACACCAGAAAAATTTAGGAATTAAAAATAAATATAATTTTTTTTATTTTTTTCTTTAATGTTAGTGATTTTAGAATTTTGAAAAATTTTCTTACAAATTAAATTTGTTTTAATCAAGTAAACTAGAAACTTTAGAAATAAAATTTTCATATTAATTTATTATAATTTAAATTTTTTAATTTAATATAATTAATTTTATTCTTGATGTTTATGTTATTTATTACTATTATACTACAGTTTTAGGTAATTTTTATTATTAACTCTATACCTTTTATAGTAGGAGTAATAGTTAACATGAAATTTTGTTTAATTTAATATTATTATTAAAAATCTTATTTTAATCTTCCAGTCTTCTCAATAGAGTCAGTATTAATTTTAAAAAAGAAGTAGTAATAAGTAATAGTAATTAATTATACTTAATAAGAAGAACACAAGAAAAAGTTTATTATTGGTTTTCTCGTTCACTTTTATTTTAGCACTTTTTACCGCTTTTTTTCAAGGCCATTACTATAATTTGATTGGTTGGGATTGGGATGTAATTGCGCTGTGGAGTGTTTTTTAGTCATGTTAAAGCATTTGGCGCCGTAAATTATCGTTTTTTATCGCGTCCTTATAGGTTCAATTTTTATTTGTTATTTGGATGGAAATCCAGGCACACATAATCTGCGTTTAACGTTTTTATAAAGTTTTGCTTTTGGGTGAAGCACTTGATTCCATCTTTTCTAAAGATAATAAAATAAGAGTTTTGTTTATAATATTAGCTGCTATATTAATGTTGATAGAAAGTACCAGTGGAGTAATTGAGTAAAAACTAATAAAACTCACTTTAACTTTAACGTGCTTTATATAAGTTTGTTAAAATATAAAAATTATGAACACCTTTTAATATTATTAGTAATGCTTTGATCAACGATCTTCTCGAGCTTTTAAAATTGCTTACTGTAAAGACGTGCATTAGTTAAAAGCAACCAATTATGGGACAGTTGGTCCAGTTAACATTTTTTGGTTGGTGAGAGGGCAATTATTATAATATCAAAAGATATACTGCTACAAGTGACTTATATATGCATATTCCTCCTATTGTTAGGCGCCGTGCGAAGCGGAAGCGCAGTGCGCTGAGCTGGTCAAACTAGGAAAAGTAAGTATAAAAGGCGTTAATTTTTTTTATTGGTGCGGGCGGCCCAAGAGTGCATTGCTTATTGCCTCGAGCCCGCCACTGACGGCCGTATCCATTTTCATGTAAAAACTTATTTCCCATTAATAATTATCCGTTCATTGAAGTTTAGCATTTTAACATCTTTATATGTTTTTTATGCATTTTTTTTTCTATTCTCTATTATTTTAGGTATTTGCTACTGGAACTGAAGATCTGGATGCGCTTACTTTTGGAACTCCCATCTTGTTAAGGCGTATAACTTTTTCGGATGCTCGGAAGTTACCGATCCAAGAAATTAACTTGAATGTTGCATTGGAGGAACTTAATATTTCTATGGATCAAGTAAGCCATGCTTGTTTATTGGCTCTCATTCATTTTACTTACACTACTATTGGTTAATACCGGATTACTTTTATTCTATTTGTCGATTTTTTTAATATGATTGGTTGATGTAACTGCCTTTAAGTCACTTGGTTTCCTTGTGTTTTTTTAGAAAATATAAAGTTCGGGGAATATTTTCATTATTTCCATTTTTAAAAAATAGATCTACTTTTAACTTAATATAAATTTTTTTTTAATTTTCCTTTACTTAAAATTTCAAACTTTTGTATACCAGTTTATAAACAATGTTAGTTTATAGATCTTTGCATTCTTCTTGGTTGTGACTACTGCGAGACGATTGGCAAAGTCGGCCCTCAACGTGCCTTGTCGCTAATAAGAGAACACAAAGACATTGAAACTATTCTTAAGCATTTGGACCTCAAAAAGCATCCCGTTGTTGAGAGTATCTGACTGGCGTTGAGTTTTGTTTACTGCTTATAATTCCCTTTTACAGATTGGAAGTATAAAGAGGCACGTGATTTTTTTAAAAATCCCGAAGTACGAAGTTGTGATGATGTGAAGGTAGTTGACGTAAATTTTAGTTGATTCCATTTTTTTGTAATGTAATTTAACTTTTGAAATTTATAATAGCGATTTTTATTTAGAAATTATTTTAGTGATTTTTGTTGATAATTTTTTTTTCGTAGCTTGTTTGGCAGTTGCCGGATATTGAAGGTTTAGTTCAGTTTATGTGTGAAGAAAATGGATTTAGTCATGAACGAATTCGCAACGGCGCAGCTAAACTTGTAAAATCTGCAACGGCGGCGGTTCAAGGACGAATTGATTCCTTTTTTTCGGTGACGGCATCGAAGCGGCCCGTAATTTTTTTTTTTTAATCTTTCGGTTTTTTTTATAACTTTATTTCTTTTAGGCCGCCGTTGTCAAGAAGAGTAAAAACAAAAATAAAAAAGTAAATATTGCGGGAAGAGGAAGGAAAAAGAGTTAACGTACAGCAAATTATAGAACGTTAGCTATAGTTTGCATCCTCGTGTTGTTTAGAATCTTAACCTTTTTGAATTTTCTCTTAATCCTGACTGAAGTATTATCGTCTCCCAAAAAAATTTTAATAAATTTTTGAAATTCTTACTGACTTATTTTTTACTTAAATCCTGATTAGGAATTTGGTAGTTTTTAGTTATATTTTTTTAAAACTTTTAAAAAAGTTTAGTGACTTCTTTTTATTACGTTCTTTTATTAAAGTGTTTCAAATTAAATTTAATTCTGCGCTGATTTTCAAAGGAATAAACAAAATATAACAGGCAAAATTTAAGTTACCACTATTGGCTGGGGTCATCCTTGTGTTTATGTATGTAGTAAATAAATAATGTTTTTATATGTAGATTACTTCGGTGTAGTATTCTTATTACTCCCATCTTTAATTATCCAGATATGGAAATGAGAGTATTCCTGTTAGAGAGTTCGAAGTATTTAAAGTTAATACTACAACAAGCACAGGGATCTCGGTGTAGTTCTGATTATGATTAGGCAAACCATTGAATTGCCTTGGCTACTGCTCAGCTTTAAAGCTGTTAAATAAACTATAGCCGTGAAAAGACTTGAGAATGTTCAATTGAATCGGTGGTTTCTTCCTAATTTAGAGTTAAAATTGTGGGTCACTAGGTACCCTTGCGACGTAGATTTTATCTATCTATATAGCAGACTTACGTATAGAAAAACCGAAATAACATTCCAGGTGATTTAACACTATCCTTCTCTTCCCAGCTTTCTGCTTAATTAAATATACAACTCAGTTTCTTTCTCACGAAAATCGTTAAAGAGTATCGAAATATATAGTAAATAAATAATGTTAATGTGCAGAGTTTTGGTGAGCTCAAAGGGGGCGTTTTTATATTTAAGAGTGACACCAGCTAAAAAAAATATCTGAATTAAGCATATAGATTACGTTACTAACAAAGCTAAGAAGGCAGTGGCCTCTCTCTACACTGTCTTAAAGTTACCTCTACCGAATAAGTATTTAGTCTACATACGATTACCTCTCTATTTAACCTGATTCTCAGTACAGAGGGCTTCTAACGCCTCAAGGTGTACTAGCAAGTAAACAAACAAATAAAGAAATTACGTGAATTAAAAATCTACGGGTGAAGACGTTAGTTTCTTAGAAACCTTCAGGATCGATAATCTTTAACTATCGCTCTATATAATAAGCAGTGAGACACTCTAATGTCAACTGCATTCCGTTATTAAACGACAAATGAATAAAAATATATGTTCCTCCCTCCGCGCGCAGTATTAAATATTTATCATGTATAGGTGGAGCACCGTTTAAATAAACACCAATAGTTTTGCAGAGCACTTGCAAATAGTGATTTTGGTTATTGATAATATTATTTTTCTAAAATTTAGTTATGACGCTTTTCCAATATTTTTCTTAATATATTAGAACGTAAATTATTTATATGAGCTTCAGAAATTAATCCGAGGTGTATTATTCTGTGGCGAGTGCTTAGAATAAACAATAAGCCTGCAAAACTTAAAAGGCATCCCTCGTGGAGGCCGCGTCTTGCATGCATTTAGTATTTCTTTTTTAGTAAGCTTAGTTTTTGACTGTACGAAAACTATTAAAGGAGTATTGTCCCTTTACTAATGTACATTCTATGTCTATCAATTTTTGCATTAAAAGTTTTATTAGCCATAAAAGCTTGAATAGTTAATTAGTTTTAATCCTTTTTTATTGTGATTTGCACTCAAGTTTATGTCTCGCTCCGAACGGCCTAGGTTGCTTTATGAGAATCTTTTATGTTGTTTTATTAATAAATTTTAATTACTGCTTTACTAAATATGACTAATAATTATTATTATAATAACTTTTATATAGTTTTATGTCTTTTTTCTTATGTAGTTACTCTATTCCTATCTAAAGTTTGAGCCCCCCCTTTAATTATGAACGTCGTAAAAGGGGCGACCTTAATAGAATTCGAAGTCGACATGAATGTAAATCATCTGATTTAGATAATAACTATAAAGGAAAAAGTAAAAGCCCTCGTGATCGTGAGCATAACCTGAATCCTGTCAAAAACTCTTCTTATGGAAGTGATAAAAATAGAAGTAGTTTAGGAATTCGCGGCACTTCACCACACTCTTCCTCCTCTTCCTCCTCTTCCTCTTCCGTTGATTATGATGATCTTTCTCCATACATTACCCCTGAGAACTCGCCAGTTAGTACTATAATAAGTGAAACCTTCTCAGACACTGAAAGCTCAGGTGATGTTTACTTTTTCTTTTAAATTTAAAAAATTGATTATTTGTATAAAAAAATTTCTTAGTTAATTTATTTACATGTTTAGCTATTAATCCCTCTTATAAAATATACTATCGTATTTTACTTATCGTTGAGTTCGATTCATACTCAGGGGTTTTGAGGAGTTTTAATTTTTATCTCTTATGTTTTTTAATTTACTTATCATTCGAAGTGGTTTAAAATATTATATTCTATAATTGTCAATTCGTAATATTTCTTTTTACTATAAATTAAATTATTTTTATTTTTCTTGTATACTTCCTTGTTTTGTTCCTTGGATATACTTTTCGTAGTTTGTCTTCTGTTATAAGTAAAATAATTGTTTAAATTACATTTTGATAACTTGTTGCAATTATATATTTTTATTTAATAACTTTCGTAAATAAGGTTTTTTTATAACCTTTTTATAGATAAAAAAAGTTTTAAAAATAAAAATTATTTTTAATTTATTGATCGACAGATTCTCCAGTGAGAAAAAGAAAGTCTTCTTCATCCAATAGAAAGGTATTAACATTATTATGACTAATATTTAAAAAAAATTCTCTCCACTTCATAAAATTTAGTATTCATTTTTTTTAATTTAGTATAACTCTAAAAGTTTATTAGTATTCCGAATTGATATAATTTAAAGTTCTATTATAGCATTGCTTAAAAATAGTCAATTGATAGTGTAGAATTATAATTCAGTTTTATTAGTTAATAAAAAATAATATTTTTAAGTTTTAAAACTGATGTTATAGTTTCTACCTTTTAGCGTAACTGCTTGGATTTAACGTGCTCGTAGCATATTTAATTATACATTTTTATCTAATTTTCTGGTTGGTTATTTTTATTTCTTTTATTGTCGAAATTTTATAAATAAATATTTTTTAGAAGATTTTATTGTTTATTTTTTATATATTTTATATAGTAAAAGTATAGTTTAAGTAAAGAAACATTAGAAATTTTTTATTAAAAAAAAAGTAAATCATTATTTGAATCTTGCTTCATTCTATTGAATAAGTTAAAAAATTAATATTTATAAAAATACCTTAATTCTTAGAGGATTATAATTTATTTAAGTTTTTAAAATTCTTTTCTCTTTTGGTCGTTATTCAAGTGAAATTTATATTAAATTAGTTCAAAGTTTTATAATTCTTGTTAATTTGTGTTTTTTAAAATTGAAAACGGTAAATAAAATTTAATTAATTTTTTTTAAAAATTTGAAACTTACTAAATTGATATTTTATAGGCATGTTATTATTCGCAGCTTTTTGGTTTACATTTTATTTTATGTTTGGTTGATGATTATTTATAGTAAATTATTTTTTACTTTATTGAAATTATTAATATATGTTTTAATTTTTTTTACCATCGTAATAAATACAAAATAGGGAATTTATAATTTAGTAATTAAGTTTCCTGAATTTTTTTGTGATTTCATTTTAGTAATTTGACGAAGACAAATTGATTTTATTATTTTTATTATATATAAATCGTCGCTTTTTACTAATATATTTACAATTTTAATTTTTATATTATTTTATTGTTAATATAGTTTAGTTGTTAGAATTTAACTCTTCATGTTTTTTTTTGTAATTAATTTATTTTACATGGTATCCACAATTACTTAAAATTTTATTATTACTAGTTTTTTATAAATAAACTTTAAAGTTATCGTTATTTTGTAAGTCACCTGATAAAAATCTTTTTTCTATAATTATTATTAATTTTTTTAATAGAGTAGTAAACTCTTAAAAAAGAAATTAAAAAAGAAAGAAAAGAAAAAGAAATTTAAAAAAACATTAAAGGTAAAAAAATTTCTCTTTAAATTGAGTTAAATTTTTTTTACTATTTATACATAATCAAAATTTTGTACAATTTTTACTTATAATCGTCAATAAACGTCTTCCGCTTATTTTTTTATTATACATTTTTTTTAATATTACTTATACTTGGAGATTTTTAGTTTATTTTTTACTGCTATATCTTTTTTTAATAGCGTTCTAGGGAAAATGAAAAAATTAGTGCGATCACTGGAAAGAAAATTAAAATGAAAGTCAAAAAAACAGCAGCCGATCGTGCAGCCGATAAAAATAGATCAGAACTGCTAAAATTTTACAACGAAGCCACTTAAATATTATTTTAAGGATAAAAGTTCACAGAATTCTTTTTTTGCCTTAATAAAATTTATATATATCCTCTTGAACATCTTTACCCACTGAATTCCTTACTATTTTTTTTTTACTACAATAAAACGTTATAAATCCCCTTAAGAGGTTTGTAGTCTCGATGCTTACTAATGATTGGTTGTATTTTTTATATTGAGGTAGCCTGCTTGCTTATTTCCAATTGTTTACCTAAAAAAAAAAAAAGAATTGGTGTTCGTAAAGTTGCTGCTTAAATTTTTTTTTAAGAAAAATAACTTGTTAGTTATAACTATTAAAAAATATAATTTTTAACAGTTTGCGCTATATTAAGCGAACAAAAGGTGTCTTATTTAAGATAGTATATGCTTTTTTAAATTTTTTTGAAAGTTTTTTTTAAAAAGAGTATTATAAGAAAATTAAAAAAGCAAGGTTCAGGCAGAAGTCTAAGAATTATGCAAAGGTTTTGTGTGTTAGGGAACATCAAATTACTGCAACAATTTGTATTATAAGTTTATTGGAGCTTCTACTCTCTTAAAAGGTAAGGATTAAACTATAAGTGTATAATAATGTTAATTATTTATTTAATAATAAAAGTTGGTACTGTTAGGGTCACCTTCTGCTTTTGTATAGAAGTGAAATTTAATCTAATTGATATAAAATAGAAGTTAGTAAGAACAGAGTTGCCTTCTGCCATCGAAAAACTTTTTACGGAGGCCAAGGAATATAGAATAAGCAAATCTCGGTAATCACGCGAAAGCTAATGGTAACACTTTTTTTAATGGAAAATTTTAACTGCGCTACTTATGGCGCTTGCAGAGTTTTACTTTAAATCTAGCAAGCGCACTAAAAGTAAATATAAAATTGCTAACAGAAATATACAGTTCACAAAAGGAACAAGCATAACTAAAATTTAAAATCAAACTATGTAAATAATAATATTAAGGAAGCGACTTTACAATAGAGATCTTTATTCTTTTTATTACTTATTTTTTAATTCGCTCTTTTTAACTATTATATTTCAATATATTTCTGTTTATAAATAACTTTTGCAAGAAGGCCACGCCCCAGAATGTGCAAGACCAGTCTTGCTACGTGGGCCTATTTCGTGTTCTGACCTAACCTATTATCTACACACCTTCACATTTAACTACCGCACGGTCGCCTTGAAGATTTAAATCGCACCTTCATTATGAAAGTAACGGCATAAAAATAACCACGTGGGTAGAACGAGACAAAAGAAAGGAATTGAGTGAGCTGCTCTCTGTGAGTACTTATATAATACTTTTAACATGTTAACTACGTGAAAACATCAAACTAGGCGCGATAGTTTGCAACGTAACTCAGCGTTATATGAACATTGAAGCGCATACTTAAGGTCGCGGTTTCCACCGAGACCCTTAAGGGCAAAGGCCTCGCAGAAGAGCTTTCAACAAATCATAACTTAACTTCCCAAAAAAAATTGGTTTTTTTATTTGTACACTTTTTACTTCTTGATTTTCCTTCCTTTCCCGTTTTCCATTTTTTCATAAATTTTTATAACAATTGTATAGTCACAAGGGAATAAAAAAAACATGGGTATGAGTCGAGAAAAAAAATATATAAATATATAAGAGCTGGTCTTGCAGCATAAAGCTAACGCTTTTTAATGAAAAATGCACTGAACCACCGAAGCATTAGTTGCGATGGGCGCTCTGTGTATAAGCCTCAAGGCGGTAATAATAAACTTTTTCCGTGCGACAACTATCCACGTGACTCGACCTTTCCTGGTATACCGTTGACTGTAAGCCTTTGATCTAGCATGCGCCCCTAACATTATTTTCATTGGATACTATGTTAAATGCGACCAATGCATGAAAATATTATGAATAGCGTTATGAGCGCTTAAACATACGTTTTAAGACTTTCAACCTTAGAGTGAGGAAGCTGATTCTTCTACTTTTTCTATATGAAGCGCCTCTCTATAAGTTAACATTGCTTCTAAATTTAATTTCTAAGTTCTGTTTACATTTTACAGTTTTTCGTAAGGCCCCTTTCCCCCTGAGTGCAGCTTTGATATAGTTGTGCATTAGCTCCACTCTTGCTATAAGATTATACTTCATTTAATTATTTTTGTAGCTTATAACCGTCAGAGAACCTTATGATCTTCAGGGTCGTAAAAGAAAGCACCGGTGGTTTAACAGAGGTAATGTTTGGGTACTAAAATTGTTTAATTTATCGTCATGCTTCGTTCTATTGCTATTTTATTGTAATTCGAAGTGTTATATTTTTATCGATATTAAGCTTATATATATAAAAATTGTTATTGCTCGCTTTTAAATTACGATTGAGGGCTATTAGAGACACTTAAGATAATATGACACTTAATATAATACTATTATGAATTAGTTGATAAAAGGTAATACATTTTGATTGATAAACTGTGAGATTCTGCGACAACATAGAATTACCTACAAATATTAATATATAAATAACCAAAATAAAAAATAGTAATTATAAATAATTATTGATAGTTATTAATAATTATATTTTAAAATAACAAATTAATAATATTAATTATATATATTATAAACAAAACTAAAAAGTAAAGAATAAAAATTATATTTATTTAGTTTTAGGGTTAATGTTTTGAAAGCACTTTAGTATTTTAATTGTTTAGTTGACTATCATTTTCTTATATTAGCGTCATAATACTTTAAAAGATACCAACATGCTTATATTCTGATAACTTGTGTCATGAATCTAATAAGGTTAAAAAGAAAATTTTATAATATTTGTTAAAAACCACTCATGGTTTTACTCAATTATTTGAAGGAGACACGAGCGTTCAAGTGATCATTTTCAAAGATGACAATTGTATACTTTGTTCACTAGCATCTAAGGAGCATACTTTTAACCTATAGGCAGTAGTTGACTTTGAAGCTTACAATTAATTCTTGTTGTCCTTCAATTAATAATACCCATCTGGTCCTATCTTTAGTTTTAAATTTTCTATGGGGGTAGCTAAAAAAAGTCACAAATTTCTTATGGTTTTCCATTAGGTAAATACTTGCAATGGTATACTTGGAATGGGCATCAATTTTAATAATAAGATATTGAAAACCAACAAATGAGGTTTAAATCCTTGTAGTTTGTAGAAATGAAGAAGTTATATTTAGCTTAACTTTGAGAGCGAACTAAAAATTGATACTTTCATTTGCTCCTTGGATTTAACTATTAAATAAAATTAACAATTTAGGTGTACGATAGTATATTATTATTAACAATATAAATTTTTTTTAGTGAATTCAATATATATGTGATTATCCTCACTTCTTAATTGTTTTATATAGAGCAGAAATAAATTGTTATTGTGCTAATAGTTTCGTTATTGTGCATTATTTACTATTTTGTTGTGCAAGATAATTTAATCTATTAGTGTATTGCGGTGATAATACACTTTGATAAGTGCTACTTTTGAACATTAATAAAATTTAAAACACTATAATTGTTTAGAAGTAACTCCCGTTGAATAAATTTGTTCTAATAATAATATTCTTCAACTTCGACTAAAGTGATAGTTCATGTTTTATAAGTTTCTCCACTTGATCGGGAAATAAGAAAGATTTACTTGCATGTGAAAACAATTTAAGAAATATTTAAGCGCAAGGCAAGGCTTATTTATTCTTAACAAGGAAGCATTATAAGAGGATGAAAAAGAGGTATGGACAAATCAGTATTTGAATAAACCCACTTCGGCGCAGTTACGCGGTCAACTAATCACTATCGTTAATACACAAATTCTTAGATGTTCTGTCGTGGAATTTCTTTCTTATACTTCCACTATTAATTTATAAGGGCCTTAGAACTGTATAGAATTATTATTGGTTTATGCACATACCTGATAATTCAGAACTCGCCAAGGAATATAGGTTTAGCTTTGCTGCTTTTTTTCTATAATGTAACATGCGCTTATTTCCACTAAACAAGTTCGTTCTACCAGGGATCACCTAGTTTTATAGCGTGTTGTTTTTTTTGAGTTAAATTTAGTAGCACATAGAGTAGGCCTTACCCTTCAGTCAAAAATTGTAAAATAGCTCTGAACCTTAAAAGAAACTTATCTTCCTTAATTGCTTCGCAGATTACGGGCGTGTAAGTATGTACAGTTGTTTGGTCAAAAACTTGTGGACTGCACATCTTTACCGTACGCTCATCACTCTCAATTTGGTTGCGCCTACATTGCGGGAACGTCTAGGAAAATAACAGATCAGCAGATCTCGCTGCTTCGAAAGGCATTCCCCCGTATGAGCCTCATGGAAAATATTTACGTTATACTTAACTTTATTGAAATACCACCGAAAGGCGACTATAGCGGTGTGGTAACGTACTGGTTAAATTCGTTGCCAACCCTCCAATTTATATTAACTTTTGAATTTTAGATTTTCGGAGACACTGAAATTCACATGTACCAGCCTATGTCTGACAATACAAGTTAGTATTGAACTTCGTTATCGTCTACTAGTCTAAATTATTCTAACTTTTCTTTAGTCACAAGACCGTCCAGTCACGGTTACGATCAGCTTGAAAAATTTTGCCAGAATTCTTTTCAGCCTATACTCCCAAAACCGCAATCCGTCGTGTGCGTTGAAAATTTTAAGATTATAACTAATGATCCTTGCATCGCTGAATGGCTTGACAATTTTTCCTTGGTAGTAACCGGCGAAGTGGAAGCTACCGGTGCACACTTTTGATTTCATTTATTCCGAGCTTTGATTATTTACGTGTCTCTGCTTAGAGAGTACCATGTTCCAGGAGCTCTCATGGGAAGTGACAGAAGTTACTACGAGGGTATGTCCAAACCAGTTTCCTGCTAGATTTTAATTCATAAGTTGATCAGGCGGATCTTGCTTAGGTTTATAATTATATCACATACAACGCACAGAAGTTGGTTGACGGCAACCACTTGATTTATGCTTACGGTACGACTAATCCCATAACAGGCAAGCTGAGAGAAGCATTATATAAAATTTCTTTGTCAGAATTAGCAGAGATTGTATGCACGGTGAATTCCAACTCGGATATAATAGTAAATTACATTATATATCTTTTTGTTAATATGCATAGCTTTGATTTTTTTTTATAATTTATTTCATTATAACGGAAAGTAACTTAATTAGGTCTTTGCTCAAAATGGCATCCACATCAATATGAGAAGATTAGAGAAGTTTGTGTCATACTATGATTTATTTTTCTCTGAACAGCGGCAAACAGAAGTTATGAATTTAATACGAAACCACGATCCGACTATTTTAAACTCGTGGACAGGCGAACTTTTGCATACGCTGAAACTGGAGAGGATTTCCACCCTAACTCTTCCGTACGAATGGCATAAAGATTCACCGCTTAGACTTTCGCAGTACTCGCTGAAACCTCCGTGTGTGGCCCACATATGGACAGCCAAAACATACTGCTCACCGACTTCCTGCCATTTTTGTAACACGGGGCTGATGGGACTAATTAAGCAGGGCTACCGCTGCAGCCGCTGCAAGCTAGACGTGCATAGGATGTGCACCAACGCAATGGTCGGCTTTCGGTGTCTTGTAGAAAAAAGTAACACTAAAGCTGTAGTTGAGTAGAAGTTGTAAAAAAGTTTTTCTTTTGTATATGCATTCTATATTTGTTTGCACCGCTTTAATTATTTCAATTTGTTCCTTGTTAGGTTTGGTGTAAATAGTTCTAAAGTAAACTATTTTGAATCACTTAATTCCAAGTGAAGTAAAGTTGTATAGAAAAGTAAAAAAAGATACTGTAACTAAAAAGTCCACTTAAAACACAAAAAGTTCATTGTACCTTAAAAAATTATTGTACATAAAGTCTCACGCCTTTGACGAAGGTTAAATAAAAAAAGCGCTTTATACTTTTTTTTATTATTGCTGACTTTACATAGCATTGATCCTGTGTGTCATATAAAGAAATTAACCATAATTGTGGAGCATACTCTCTTGGAGTTGCAGCAATAACAATTCTGAAGCCACTTAAGTCCATAGAACCAAAGGATTGCATCCACCTAAAAAAGAAAGCGACTCCTACCTAAGGGAGCTTCTAAACTACTTGTTAGAAATAAATAGTATAAACTTGTTTCTTAATTTATTAACCTTTTTATTAGCGAAGACCAACAGATGCTCTGTATTTTTGAGCACAAGTGCACACAATTGTTACTCTCTTGGTAGAGTATCATGACTTCGAAGGGAGTGGAAAACTGCTAAAGACCATTACCAAAAGAGACACCTGGAATCTCACTAAGACAGGGAGCCTTCGTTTTCTTTGTTAGCGAATAACACTATTTCAGTCCCTTACCCTAGGGACTAGGGTAGCAACCCACACTCCATCGCTGGTTAGACAGTCTGCCTGTTTTTAAATATGGCTACCAGGCTAAGTCAAAGTTATCTTATCTTAATCCTTCAAGGCCAGCTCGCTACGCGTCGGTTAAACCCACAATTCGAACGACTATATTGAACAAACTTTTAGTATTTCAGTACAAGCAAAGGAAAAAAAAAGAAAAAAAAATTATTTATTAAAAATATAAACATATTTCTTACATATGGGCTTAATTTATTACTTAATAATATGATAAGATTCAAAATTTCTTAATTGTGCACAACTAAATTTTTATTTTTAACCGGGCTTGAACTTATCTGTCTGGCGCTTGAGTCAGACGGGTTAGACGCCAAGAGCATTCAGTGGCTTGTCTTTTTTATAGTTATTTATCTTTTAATGTGTCCTTTTTATAACAAGGAAAGTCTTGTCAAGTAATTAAACAGTAAACAACTTTTCAAACCAAAGTAAACAAGCGCACCAGAAATTGGTAAAAAGAAAAGATGGAGGGGAAGCGAAGTTCATATGATCATCTATACTCTGAGTACCTCCTGGTCCCTCTTTCTAAGGTCTTTTATATTGCTCAAGCTGGCTTTATTGCGCTGTTATAGCAGATGATAGAGTAATACAGGTCAAGTTAGGGGCTTATCGGAACAACGA
The DNA here is from genome assembly GCF_036711695.1 of Zophobas morio. Classification (NCBI taxonomy): domain Eukaryota; kingdom Metazoa; phylum Arthropoda; class Insecta; order Coleoptera; family Tenebrionidae; genus Zophobas; species Zophobas morio. The sequence goes on from NW_026972649.1 coordinate 32,267, forward strand.
TGCAATTAAGTTAATGGTAAGGCCTCTTGCAAAGAAGAGTAAGGGGCTGTATCACTCATCATTACGTAATTTTAGTTACTTTTAATAAGTTCGGATTGCTAAATAGAAATAATATTTAAGGATCAACTTTTAAGAAATAAAAATAAAAACAAAAACAAATATGAACCACAACGTGATACCTAAATCTTAGTATCGCATAATCCCGGACTGGGCTATACAGCACTTGAAAATAAAAAATTTATAGTTTGGTAGTTTAAGCATAGACTAGTTGCAAACGCAAAAGTACTTAAGCTAAGTAAGATATATAGTGATTAGTACAATTATTCAATAACAAACAATCGTACATATTTAATCGGTTAATTCTCGATAACACAGTAAACGCAAATTAATGGAGGTTACGAGGTAGAGCGTATACATTTTTTTTCAGTAATAAAGTGTTATGAGACGAAATAAATAGCAATACAACAGCTTATTTTAGTCTTCAGCAATGTCATCACCGATAGAGGAGGGTGAACAGTGGCGCAAAGGACTTGAACAAAGTGCAATAAGTCACTTACTCTTTTTGTGGGTTTCAATTTTTTGAAAAAGACTGAAATGCACTTAATTTTCCTTAAAGTTAAAGGAGGAGAATAACATAAGACCTAATTAGAGATTAATTTTTAAAAAGACTACTTTGTAGGCAGAGTTAATATATTTTCTTACGGAAGGTGGTCGCTCGGTGTACTCTGTACGCAAAGCACAAAAATAAAGGTCTTAATCCTTTATAATATAGAAATACTATAACTTAACTTTAGGGCCCTCTATTATTGTTAACACTAAACTTTAATACTGTATCCAAAATACCTTAGCTGCTAACTATTTATTTGTAACTACCTCGGCGACCAATGTATAACTTATAATTCGTACTTCATTGGGCAATTATATTTTAAAACAAAAATTCAGGTGGTATTATTAAAACTTAGCAAAAGTGCAAAGTCGAAACTAAGTGTGGTAATTTTTTAAATGCTTTATGTGTGATTTAATAAAAATATGTTTTGTCATTACAGCGAGAACTTCGAATTTTAACGAAATTAATATTTCCTGAAGCCGATAAACAAACTTAGGACCGCCGCTATAGGCACAGATGATAATAAAAAGTTTTCGCAGGGTAAATAGAAACTACCAATAATTTAACACTTTAAAAAAAAATAGGAAGTAAAGACAAGAGAGTTAAACGCAGAGCACCCAACCGCACCTGAAGGAGAAAGAAATCACTTTACGTTTGACACGTTAAACTATCGTTTTTTAACTCAACTTATACTAAAAAAGTGGATGCGGCAAACAAGGTTATATAGAAGTCCAAAAAATATTTAGTTTAAGGCAAATGGTTTAAGCGAGCGAAAGGGGTCCTGCAGGCAAGAAATCTGCTCTGCTGCCCCGCATACTCTAAAAAGCATGCATTTGTTTTCTCATTATAAAGTACTTATAAAGTAAAATTTATTCCAGCTTTAGTTTATTAAAGTAATACTTTTCTTTAACACTACAGAATAAAAAAAAACTTAGTTTCCTAACAGTGCAGCATAAACAATTTAAAACAGCTTGTTTTTTCAACAAAATATTTCATCCTAAAGCTCACAGAGCCCTAATTTACAAACTATAACACCCTAAAAAAATCTTGAAGTCACTAATAATAAGTCGGCTTTAGTACTCGAACTTAATATATAAATAGATAATTACAAATTAGCTAGTTCTAGATCCCCGCCAAAATTCTAAGGCTTGGTTTAGTTGAGCGAAAAAAGGTTGAAGCATTTCATTTTTAAATATGAGTTCTTCTTGAAAGCACTCTGGGAGGAACTCAACCTGCAAAATTTGTTTAAGGTCACTTTAAAAATAAAGTTTGAAAAGCAGTACGTTCATCCTGGGAACGTATTCAACTTCTTCTGGTTGAAAAATTAACTTAAATTCTAAATAATTATTGTAATACATTTTTATGAAAATAAGTAGTTCAAAAAAAAATTTAAAAAAGCCCTCCCCCCAACAAAAAAAAAGGAAATTAAAAAACGCCACTTAGTATTACGCCTTTAATTGGGCGCCAAAATCACCCAGATATAAATAGCGGTTGTAGCACCTGTCTGGCTTTCTTCCAACCTGCAAGTAAAAGAATTTAATTCCGTAAAGTTTTTTGTGACTGTAATGCCACTAATTTTGCTATAAAAGTTGACATATTCTAGCATAAGCTTGTGTTCATTGTGTTCGCGATCATATTTTTGATTCAATCGCGCATACTCCTCTTTTAGTGTACTGTATTTTTCTATTATTATATTTGTTTTCTGTCTTATCTCGGAAAGTTTGAGCTTCTCCCGAAAAAAAATATAAAATAAATACTAGTATGGCAAATAATAATAATGCTTTAGGACTTCAAAACTGTTCTTTTCCCTTTTTTCGTTTTCTAGTAGGTTGTTAAGTCGATCTATTTCATTATGGGCCTCTATAAGATTATTTAAGTCTGACATAAAATTGATTTAATATGACAACGTTTGGAAGTTTGGAAAGTTAAAATAGATGCCTTCTTTAGTAGGCTTTTCTTGTAGTATAATTTTTAATTGCTCATTTTCGGTTTCCAGAGCAGCTTTAAATTGTGTGTAGCAAGTTATTTAATTCTGAAGCAACTTTAGTACCTTTTGCCTTTGCCACTTCTTGTAAAGACTTTATTGTTAGCTTTTCCTTACAAAGTTGCTCATTTAATTTAAAAATCTGTAATTCATGTCCTAAAAAAAGTGAAATTTATAAAAAAAAAGCCCGTAACCTTTGATAAAAAAACAAATCTAAACAAATTTTGTAGTCATATAGAGTAAACTAATTTTTTTCAGCTAAAAATGCGCTTACAATTAACAAAAAAAAGTGCAATTTTGATATAAAAAAAACAGGAAAATTTCCACCAGTCGAAAGAAATATTTACTTTTCTCTATTTCCGTAATTTTTTGTAGAAGCTCTTTGTATTTAAAAGTTTGTTCTTTAGTTGCGTGTCTCTCTTTTTCAAGTAACTGTTTAAGTTCATCAATTACTTCCCTGTGAGCTTCATTAGCTTTTGCGTCTTTGTCACCTTTAAGTTATGGCAAAAAAATATTGAGAAAAAAGGACAATTGAATAATCTTTAAATATCACAAGTTTATTTAAAAGTAAGAAATTTAAGGTTTCACCGGGAGAATGTTGCAAGCAAAACTCTTGGAGTTGCTTTCTTATATGTATAATTTCCGAAGCCTGCTCTGTTACAGTCGTAGTCAACTCGGAATTGGTCTGACGTAAAGTTTCAACAACCTTTTGATCAACTGCAATTAAATTAGAAGTCGAAGTTATTAAATTAAAACTCAAAATAAACTTTTTTCCAAATCGGAACACTCCTTTCTAAATTTTTCTGCTAAAAACTCAGCTTCTGTATTACGCATGATAAGTAGATTTCTATACTTAACCAAAATTGATTGGTAATCTTCTAAGCCTGAGTAATTTTCTCTTTCACTAAAAACACTTTTAGGGTAAAATCCAGATCGACTTTCATAAGGCTTATTTATAAACCCTTTAATGTTCAAGGAATTCATAATATTATTAACTGACCCAGATGTTTCGCCTTTTAAAGACTTTTCTGTCATATTTACATTTAAATCAGTTATCGGCGCAGCAATGGTTTTAGTTTCGGAGCTCAAGATTTCGTCAAATTTAGTACTATCTTTGCTTCTCAGAGGACGAGATTTGTAGTTATTAACAATTTCCGCTTTTTTATTTGTTTTTTTTCTTAAAATTTTTACTTTACCTGCTTTGTTAATAGTTCCTTTATTAAGTGAGTCAACTACATCTATAAAAAGTGTATCAGAAGGTTCATTGATTTCGCTACTCTCTTCGCCACTGGATAAATATTTTATACGTTTGGTGCCCCTTCTAGATCTTCTAACATAAATAGACGCTTCTCTTCCTTCCTTTGATAAAATCTAAGTAATTTAAAAGGTTAAGAAAAGAATATAACCTACTAAAAAGTGCTCTATTAAAACTATAAATTACTTTATTAGCATCTATTGTGGACGAGGCATCTGCCAACACCATTTTCTAAGGTGATAAAAAATAATAAGTACTCGAAGTTATATGGATTTACCAGGTGCAAATTATAGGATGCATAACAGAAGTAACTTTTAAATAATAAAAGTAAAAAAGGTATGAGACAAAAACTTAAATTCTTTAGCGTGTTACAAACCTATTAAAATGTACCTTTAAATAATCTTAAGCGAAATAGCTTGAAACCAGTTTAATTTTAGTAATGAAGCTTCCCTCGCAAAGCTGAATGTACCCTAAAACAAATATAAGCTATAATCAGAATTAAAGGGCTACCAGAAAGCTCACCCTCAAGGTATAATAAACATTATATGGAATACAAAATTATTTTTAATGGTCTAAACATAAATAAGAGAATTTAGAATTGTAAGAAAATAAACATGTTTATTACATAAAACAGATTAATTAAGTGTTGTATGGAACTTTTATATTGGGAATGTGACCTAATATTTTAATAAACTACCAAAAATTAGTATTATTACTAGACAGACAAACTTGGGCCGCAGATTTGTTCAAGAGAAGGCACATTAGCTTTAAACCTAAAAACATTTATAATTAAAGTTCAACTAAACGCATGAGTACTAAAAATTTTAATATGTAAAAACTTAGAATACTATTATAAATCTGTTTATTTAGTTACTGTAAAAAGGAGGGACCACTGCACCTTTTTTAAAGCCCTTGAGCAACATATAGTACTGTATACAAGTAGAAATTATTGACTATTTATAAGAAGCGCTTATTCAGTCGTAAAATTAAAGCTAATTTTAAGCAAGATGTTTAGTAAAAAATAGAAATTTTAGACACCTTATTTTTCAACGGGGTGAACTACTAAAGAATGTTAACAATTAGCTGTGCATTGTTTCTATAACTTGATTACTTTTCGCTTTTATTTTAAATTGCGAGGACATTAATTAATAAAAAGTACTTATTAGAAAGTTATAAATTTAACTTGTGCGTTTAGTTATTAGTGGAGTAATCTCTTTTAATTTTAAATATGATGTACTGTTTTACTAGAATATAAATTATAACTTAAGCTGTATTGAATAGTTTGCCTTTACAAAAGGTTTTACAGTCAATTCAATCTTGAAAGTCAATCTTTTATTTAAAAGTGTGCCTGATGTTGTGATTAAAGTAACAAAAACGGAACAAACTATAAGTCAACAAAGCTCATCGTTTTTATTATTAAACTCATTAATTTAAATATATATATTAGAAGTTTTAGTTAAAATTGTTACACTGAAAAGCAGATGTTAAACAGATATTTAGGGGTTATCATGTACTTAAGTAGATACCGATCGTTGCGAGTTTGATATATTTTGTCAAATTAAACCTTAGTTCATTTCCTTAGTTTTTTTTTGATATTCACGTCACTTTTTAGAAGCTGGTAACTAAACCTTAAAGCACACTGTATTTTCCTGAAACCGTCAGAACTAAGGTATACTAATTAATTTAAATTAATAAATTCATAGAAAATAATTAATGTTTAACAATTCGGACTATGTACGATTATAAGAACCCAAAAAGTCTTTCTCAGAATTATTTTCCCTTGGTACTATTATAAATGAGTTATCTCTTCGTTTCTATAAACCAGTATGATATTAGTTATTTAAGGTTAACTACAGGACCTTTATTTAGTGAATGTATAACTTATTTTTAGTTGAAATTTAATTGTGACTCCGGAATTAATAAATTAGATATTTCATAATGAACTCTATATATGGCGAGATTAATAACAACGAAATGATCGCCTCATTACCTTATAATATGTAAACTTAACACTTCGCGGTATACTTACACCGCTTTGGAAGTCTAGAGGTCGCTTTACATTCTAGACCGCCACCACAAAATTGGACGCCTCCATGGGTTGGATAGTAACTGACCCGACCCCTGTCCAGTTACGCCAAGCTAGACGCCTGAAATACTGTACTAAATTTTCCTTCAAGGTAACGAGGGGATTAGCTATGCAAACTTGGAAAAGCTGTTATTATATAATAAATTAGTTTTACATATCCGTTGTTTCTGCTTTTATTGCTAACCGTTCTCTTACCTTTTTATACGAAGAGTTGACTCATCTGCCGAAAGATAACTAGCATTGAGAAGTTAGAAAGTTTTTGTTTGCTAACATTTGTAAAACTGAGTTAACTGACTTTAAAAAGTTCATCTTAACTGTACCATTTGAAAAGTCACTTTACATAACTCATGATTTCCTTTGAATTTTATAAAATATTTATCATAAATTTTAATGGTTATCGCTCTTGCAGTTTCACCTTTTCATTCTTACCTCTTATCCACTCTCAGTATAAACTTTTCTTTACTTTAAATCTTTCAGCTGATTACCTGAAGATGATTAGTACCAACTATTAGAATTTTTAAGCTTTATTTAGCTGTAGAAAAGCACTCTACTATTGATATAATAGTATGATGGCAGTTTTATAGGCATGTCTCTAAAAACCTGCTAGCATAGTAAATATACTGTTTTTTTAAGATGTACGATATTTTATAGGTGAAGTGGTATAAATTGATGTACGCCAAGCACAGAAACTCGGTAGACTTTATGTAATGTATTAGTAGGTACTAAAAATTATAAGAGCAGGTTAAATGCACACAATTTAAGGTTCGTAGAAGAGAGCACAACGGTGAAAAAAAGAACCTACTACCCTAAGGTTTGTGAGTTAATTCCCTTCACCGCCGAGCTACAACGACAGCTCTCTGTCTCGAATATGATGTATTTACGTATAGTTAACAGACGCCTTATTCAATTAAGATGACTGAAAATTATAAAAATTGGAATCTTATAAGAAAAATGGGCAATGGTGCTACTTAATAAGCCCTGCACACCCTCAAAGTGTTCTTTGCTCTTGTCGGGATTTCAACTTGTTAACAAGTTTCACATGTGTTTTAGCTTTTCAAAATTAATAGACTTTAAAAAATTCCCTTATATTAATATTGTCATTTGCAAAGTTTATAATTTATTGCACTTTTTCTATTGACTGTATCTTAGTTTTGGCAGACCTCCTTTTGTAATACAAGACACCTGATACGAACTTGTGGTATAATGACACATGGTATTTGTAGCACTTAGTATGAGCAAGTAATTTGTCAGGGTCTTCTATAGTGTGAGCTCACTTCTCATGGTCCTACCGAATATCTTATAGCGCCTAATATTAAAGTTATGAAGATTTGCGAAACAAAAACTCCTGTGTTTTCATTATCAAAATGCATCTCACCGCACTCGAGAAGTGAAACTGTCGCGTACGTTGCTACTAGCGTTTTTAAAGGTTATTTGCGAGAATAAAATGTTTAAAGCTATATTAACTGGCTCTTTCAGTTATGCGATGCAAATTTGATTGTCCCTTCATTAACCAATTTTTTATAGTAGAACAACTGAATGTATATTCCTCGTGGTTCAAGCTTTGATACTTCTCTCTTTGACGATGTTACGCGTTTCTTATTACATAAGTAGGAGATTGGGGTTTTGTATTAAGTAGCACTTTTTACGTTACTCTATAAGTTTACAGTAGTTAAGTTTTTTTAAAGAACTAATAATTTTGAAAATGAAATTTAGTGTACGCCAATTTTGCTATACTTAATCAGAAATACGCTATCATTAGTAATTTATGTTTCTTGACTCTTTCTCCTGGTAACAAACTCCTTTCTTTCTAAAACTTACCAGATTTGCTAAATTTTTCTTAAAAAAATTATTAAACTTTTTAGTAACCTTTACCTTAGTTTTTAATAGTATAAATTTTTTTCCAAAGTAGAAAAGGATGCAGGAAGGCCCTCGGGCTACCTACAACCTCCTTTGCTTTAAATTTTTAAATGACTACTGCTACCAGAAACTAAAATTTTCGTTCCATTGCTAGGCTAAAGTAGTTAGTTAAAGGAATTTATGAGGGCTGCAGCTAGTTTTTACTTTTATTTTTACTAAAAAATATATGATTTTTTGGCCGGAACAATAACACAACCAGCTCATCCACATCAACCATGGTTGTTGTATGATCAACGATCGCCTCATATAAAACGCCTATTAAATAAAAAACACAATTACAGAAGTATACTTATAAATGAAAAACAGTATAACAGTACACGTGCAACGATTGTAAGTTATGCTGGTATAGCAAAATTTATCATTATATTACTTGTAAATAAAATTCTTTTTTATCGTTGTATCGCAAAAAATTACAGACTGATATTAACTCACAACAAAACTTAATTAATGGTCAAACTTGAGTAAGTTCAGTCTAGCTTTATTTAAAAGAGTTATTATTTTGCAATTCACTAATTGCAATTGTAATAAAAAAAAATTTACTAAATTTAACACTACCCTAACCTTAACCTTAACCAGCTAATTCCAGTCTAGTTTTATTTAAAAGAATTATTATTTTGCATGTTTTCTGGGTAAATGAATGGAAAAGAGAAAATTTCCACTACTTGATTAGTTCACTGATTAGAAAACTAATTAAGTTTTATAGAGTAAATATAGAAGACTTGGGATGAGGGCAATGAACTCTATTGATAAAGCGATCAGCGGAGCCGCTTCAATTTCTATTTGAGAATTTTGAAAATAATCGGATAGTTCAGAGCTAAAAAAAGGCATTTAATTAAATTAAATAAATCTCAGCTGAACATTTAAAGCACCCGGTCAACTTTAACAAAGATTTTTTGTGGCAAAGAAGAAAAGCAGCAGACAGCAAGACATTCATATGGAAACCAAATGCGTGGAAAAAGTCCCAAACCCTAAAAACTTCAAAGTTGTTAAATACGTGAAGATTATAAAAAATTTAAGTAGACCTTCTTCGATTGGACGACAGTTGGAAAAAAACAATCCCACCAAAGGAAACAGTAGGAAGAACGCAAAGCCTAAAAGTGAGTAAACATAAACATGGTATTTATAAATGAAAAGGATGGACCAGGAATTTGAAGTAAATGGCGGTGAAACTCAGGATCGATGTAGAGCAAGCTCAAGCCAAGCAGCTATAGAAGTTGTAACATTTTTTCGCAAATCAAGCAAATAAAAAAAAATTAATTTTTATTAATAAATTTCTCTCCTTTTGGGTTCCGAACTACGGCGAAATAAGTTATGTTTTTGGTAATATTGCTTAAATATCTATTAAATCTCAAAAGCCACAAAGATGATAATGAAAAATGAAGATGCAATAGATTCGAAATTTGGAAGAATAAAATAAAGTTTAACGAAAATAAAGGGAAATTATTTAGAATCATATAAACAAAAAAGTATAGAAGAACCTTCCAACCGATGGTACATCCGTAGTTATAAGGCGCCATATAGTTTGAAACTATTTTTGAAAACTCCAAAAAGGAGTAGAAACAATCCAGCTATAACAAAAAAAGGTGAATTGTAAATAAATTAAGACGCTACTATTTGACAGAAGATTCACAACCAATTAAAATTCGTTGACCTAGGCATATCTCCTCTTACAAAACTAAAGGCATTTCAGTTTTTTACTTAGTTGCCCACAATTAAGCAGACTCGAATATATATATAATAATAGAATGTAGATGCTTTGCTTAATATAAAGAAGGAGACCGCAAAAATAGTTGACCTCTGGCATGAGAAGTGCAAAAATGGTACAAGCCCAGCTCATCCCTTGTGTGTAACATTTTTTTTCGTTATCTGTTTCATTAAAATAAGTAAACAATCTTAAAAATGCTTAAAAAAAAATTTCACAAAAAGCATTTAGAATTCTCGTTAGCTTTTTCCAAAGTTCTTCGTTTTTTAACTCAATAACAAGCGGTTTCGTCCTTTTTATATCATTTTCTATTTTTTCTTTATAGAAAATTAGAAACATTATAACTTACAGCACAAAGAAGATATCTATTTGAGGTCACCTTACCATACACTGAGGCTTTGAACAGCAAAGATGAGTAATGCTCTCGAGAAAATAAGCCTACCTTTAATAAAATTTTCCAGATGCGAGCTCGAACTTCCCACTGTAACAAATCCTTTTAAACCTTTCTTAGAAGAAGCTAAGTGATGTTAACCTCAATCTCTTCAGGCAGCCCATAGTTATCCAAGATAATAACTTTAAATTTTTCAATTTTACTTTTACAACTTATTATGGTTGAGTCTATAATAGCCATTAAACAAAGATTTAAATGCTTATAATAAAAAAGATATTAAACCAAGGTTAATTTCAAAACTTTAATATTAAAAACTTACCAAGTAATTTAATAATTTTTTGTCGGTTATTATCTTTTGGGAACGGCATACGAAATTATTATTTACATTAAGTTGCAGTAATATATATTTATATATATAATTGGTTACTTATTACAGCAAATTTCAAAAACAGAATGTATCTTTTGGTTTTCTATATTTGGGAGATGCGCCTATTTTTTAATTTTGGAATTTTTTAGATATCGCTAATCACTTATCTTATTGATTGACAAAATTAAATTCTATCAATACTATGAAAGTATAATTGCCGTTTTCTTTTTCAAGTTAAAAATTTTTCTCCTTTACTTTTCAATGAGTATAGAAATTACACGTTGACCTAAAATTATAAAAGTTTAATATACACGACAAAAGGTTTCAATAAAAGCAAACAAATTAAAAAAAAGTTCTTAATAAACAAATTGTATACATAACTAAAAAAAATGAAAATCATTCAGAGGTATTGTAATGCAATCAAGACAACGGAATATAAATTAATGCAGATTTATCGCCAATGTTTATATATTCTGTTGACATGTTACACCATACTTTTTTAAATTAATGCTGATTATTAGTTGTTATATATGTTCGAGTACTAGGTGCAAGTAAGTAAAGTATAGAAATAGTCTTTTTCTAAATTTATTTGTTTATTCTACTAGTTAAGTTGTTTTGGCAGCGGCATAATACCTTTCATTTCGGCGCTTCTTACGCATTACTACCTTTGTAACATCTTTATACTATATTTCGAGGGTTTAATTACCCTTGACGCCTTCAAGTGTCGATGCCAATATAGTATATTATTTGGTTGTATTGAATCCGCATTTAAAATTATTCTTTTAATTGCAGGAAAATAAGTAAGAAGTTTTTCTCTCGGAAGAAAAAATTTTTCTATATTCTTTATAATAAGGAGCTATCTTTATGTATTCTTATTTCGGTTGCTCCCAATTGTGATTCTGCGATTTTAGCTCCTTTCCTTGTCAGCGAACTTCTTCTTAACTCTATTTCTACGATCTTAGTATTCTCGTATTAATTTCTTACTTTACAATCTAGCTCTACTTTCGTGGCTACCAGGAAGTTTCCTTTTACCTTTATATTTTTAGCTTTATGTAATTTTAGTTACACTTTTTGCGCTTATTATCTTTATAACCTTATAACCGTCTTGGTTGAACACAAGGTGTACAAGGTTGCCGATTAAAGGTTTAAATTTTTTTTCTACTTAAAAGCATTGTCTTAATATAATGGTAACCTTCTTCAACTTTACTAGGACAAAAGTTTGAACTTCGAGACAATAATTTTGTAATCATGCCTGCATTTCTCACTAACCAGTAAAAGGCGTTGGCAGTACTGCTAGTAGTGTGCTAATGTAAACCTAATCATGCGGAAAATGCAGATAAAAATTATTATAATTTTAAAAAGTTAAATTTCTGTAGAATTTTTGCTTTAACGATAATAGCTATCTACCTTAGGATTTACTGAAATTTAATAGCTCTAGGGATTTTTGGAATAGGTAAAAGCCTGAAATACGTATGTATAGAGTTTTTTAAGCGTTAATGACATTTTCGCAGTTCAACTGTCAATTTAGTTTTTTGCAGTGTCAGTGTTTACAAAAACATGACCTAAAACCCTGGAAATTCAAAAAATATCATTAAAAGCACATGAACTATTTAATATACTTAACACTGAACTAAGAAATACAACTATTGACTATATGGTTACCGACTATAAGCAATTGTTTTGACTGTAAAAAAAGAGTTTAATAAAATTCTTTAAGGAAACCCGACAAATTTTCTTTGTTCTTGAATATAGCAGAAACAACGGAAAATATTGACCTATTAACGCAATATAAGCAGAAGGTAAAACTGTCAAGGCTGTTCTACTATGCTAGTTGGAAGAGTTTGTAAAAACATTCGGAGCGATTATAGAAATCCAACTCGGATTTCCAAGAATCCATTCACAGACATAACAACTCATAAATCGTTGAGGGGGGAGGCTTCAATTTTACAAATTTCAAAGGTGTCGTCTACCCCGACGTTAACGTAGCCTTTAATATGAATGACACGAGGGCCTCTAATGTAAATCATGGATATTTAACAAGAAAATAACTACAAAATTATATTAAAAACTAATTCAATTAACAAATCATTGGTCTTGATACCGGTTTTGATTAGTTCTTTTGAATCCATTTGTTAGTATAATTACCACAAGGCTTTTACAATAGAAGTAGACAGGCTTTGTCTGCTTATTTATTATCATATCAATTTTCTGCATACTATTCATTTACATATTTTTTTTATATCCTTTTGTTCTATTTTTCTATAATTCTAATAGTATTAGGCACTCCGTCAGTCCCCTACAGCATAATTGGGTCGTGTGAGGATTGGCACTGCTCTGTACTTAGAGTGCCGCCTGAGAGCTAGTGTTCAGCAACGCTCCTTCGCTATAATTACCCTTGTATTCTGCGTTCCATGCCAGACACTGCCGCCTATACAGGTACTCATATCAACACAACATAATATATAATGTCCTAACTACATAATACAACAAAAAAAATTACAAAAGAAAATGTAGCACTAAGCGTTGAGATAACGATACAAGACAGTTACAAATATTGTTTCAATAAGTATTACATAAAGAAAAAGGAAACTGTAACAGTTTGTGTACCATACTTCAACTCCCTTGCAAGTTTTTTTTTAGTGAATAGTGTTATCTTACTCACATAATAACCAGTTTGCTTAAGTCTTAAAAAATTAAGGTAAACTGCTCGCAATCACTAATAAAAGTGTAGAATTTACTCTTAGTCCTTAAGTCTTCTTTTTAAGTTAACTACTATTGTTGGTAATACGAAAAAAATTTCGGTAACCCAAAACTTCTATTTAGTTAAATGTTGTTTTTAAGTGTAAAGCCAATTTTCTGAAGTAGGTGAAGCCTAGTGCATTATCCATTTTGGTGTTAATAATCAGGATTTTTAAAGTTTGCTTTACTAAAATTACTCTAAAAACTCTTAAAAAGCAGCCTCTAGTAACCTTTTCTGCATCGCCTATATTTATATCACAATCAAAGAGTAGAGAAATTGAACTCACAGTAATGTTTATAAATAATGTATAACATTTCCCCTGTAAATAGTAAACACGTGTTATTTAATACTAAAAAAGTTTTAAATATTTTTACAGGCTAAACTCTAAATCTCTATACATAATTTACTAAATATGTCATTCTCTAACCAAGTTAACTCCACTTTTTAAAATAAAGAAAACACTCTGAATTCAATAAAGTAGTTACAATTTAGATTAAAGCCGTGGATTGGTCAGTTTTCTGAGGTGCATGCCCGTGTTGATTATACCTTCATGTTTTAAACCTTAAAGGTCGTGTTTTTACTGTTCATGATATCCTCTATTAAGGTTAATGAAAACTTGCATAGCTAAAATAGTTGCTGGGTCTTACGAACGTTTGATTTTTGGTTTAGATTGTTGTGTCATTGACCTTGGGAATTCTAAGTGTTTGGTTAGTTTTTTAATTTACATGTCTATTTTTGTAAATGGTCTTTTTTTAGGATTTGTCTTTTGAGCTTTCTTTTGCGTACCCTGCACATCTTTCGTGTATAAAGGCTGTTTCTATTAGTCAGGATTCCTCTTTCTTGGCTTCAGGTGGCACTGACGAGAACATAAGGTTGTTATTGGTAACTTTTAGTTGTTTTAGAGGTATTAGTTTTCTATAACGTTCTGGTAGCCCCATTTAAAATAAATTTTTGCTAATATTAATAACTCCCATTAATAAGTATTTAGCCATTGGATTACATTTTATATTTTTATTTTATATAATACTTCAGTAACTTTTATTTATATGTTGAGCTTTATTTCTTTTAACAATTTTACTAGACTGTACAACTTGAAAGAAAAAAAAGAACTTGGAGAACTTTTTCGGCATGGAGGGAGCATTTCTACCCTATTTTTTTATAGAAATTCTCATCTGCTCAGCGGTTCTCATGATGGGATAATATCTTTGTGGAGAACTAATGATTGGGAGTGCCTTCATGATTTAAAGTTTTTTTATTATTATTTTTTTGTAGGAATTAGTTTTAATTTTATATTTAGAGGTCATAAGGGAAAAGTTAACCAGCTTGCTGTCCATCCGAGCGGAAGGCTTGCCTTATCTGTTAGTGATGATAAAACCATGCGAACCTGGAATTTATTGACGGGCAAGCGGCGTGTTTGTTGCCTTCAATATGTGTAAGGGTAGTATTGTGTATTATAGGCCGCTGCGCTTACATCACCAGAATGCCTTTTGAGATTGTTCATGTCCGCTGGAATCAAAGTGGTTGTGATCTGCTTTCTCGTTAGTCATATTTTTACTACTTAACGTAAAATTTTTAAAGGAGATTTGTACGCACTTGCTATGAAAAATATTCTCAATATTTATGCTTTGGAGGTTTTTTTGTGATTAACTATTTTAATCTACTTAAAGATTTTTCAAACTACTCTTACAGCTTTTGTTAGTGTGTTGAGAGTTTTCTCACCGCCTCCTTATAATATTAAGCGACTTTTTTTAGAATTCTAAACTCTTGCATAGCGTCCATTTCGATCAAAGCATCAATACTTTCGATTTTCTTTCCGTCCGTATTTATTATTAACACTATTTTCTTGTTATAATTAAAATATTTTAGGACACATTCATATGCGTAGGGACGCAGGGAAAAGACATTGAAGTAATTCATATTGAAAGTGGGCAAAAACATGCGATTATCAGGGGACACACCAGTCGGTTTTACTTACTTTTTATATTTAAATATAAGACTATAACCAATTTTTATAGCGTTAAAGCGCTGAAAGTTATAACGAGTCCACTATTAGAAGAGCATTTCTTTGTGATTTCTGCCTCGTCGGACGGTTTTATAAAGGCTAGTCTTATATATATTACTCTCCTTTACACACTTATAGAAATCTCTATTTAATTTTGATTATTTAGTTGTGGAACGTTGGAAAGCACATCAAAAGCGGATCTACAATTGAATCTTGCGTTGCAGAATTTGATAGTAAAAGCCGCTTGACCTGCTTGGACGCCGTCTCTACTGTGTGGCAAATAAGTTATTTTTTTATTTCTAGCTTTTACTGCCCGCTCTATATTTTAATCGCAAACGTTTTGTAGATGAATTAGAAACAGTATTGCCTTTGAAAAAAGAATTGCGCAAGCTCAGGAAAAAAAATAAACAAGGCAATAAAGTTTTAAAAAGGGTTTCCGCAAGAAGAAATCGTTTGGCTTTATTAAAAAAGGCTATGAAAGGTTAGGGTTAGGGTATATAAACTTGAGAAAAAAGCTTTCTTACTGCACCCTCTCCAATTTTATGAGAAATCGGGTGATTTTTCTTATTAATAAAGTTTTTACATATTATGGCTTTTGCAAAAATTGTATTTTTAAAAATACCTTGCAGATATATTGTGTGAAATTTTCGGTTACTTTCTTTGGTTTGAGTTCTAGTGTTTTTTATTTCGAAAATAGTACAAAAGGTCAATTTCGACCAATATAATAAACTAAGTTTAAAAAGTCGATATATTGTTTGAAGAGTGCGGCAATACACTTATTTTTTTTTAAAATTTTGTGTTTGGTTTGGCAGACCCTTTTTTTGACAATCTTAAAATCAGAGGTATACTAATTTAAAATCTTAAGAGGATTTATATTATGTTTTTAAGATTTTATTACTATGTATATTTGACGGTTACTTACCCACGTAAAATTAGTGTTTGATGAAATATTGAACGTTATTTATTAATAAATTAGGAGAAAGACACGAGGTGTCAATAAATAAATTAAAACGTACGCATTTCAATACAATCAAGCTAGCTACATATGGTAGTAACTTGGTCCGCGGCGCAAAGTAAAATAAAAAAAAAAATAGGTTTTTTCGAAAATTTCTAATAAAGATAATGGGCAAACTTACTTAACATTTTTGTGCTTCAGCTGTTGCTAGCTATTAGGCTTATTTCTCTATTAATATTCTTAAGTTAATGAATTAATAATTAGAACTTTCTCATTGCAAATAAGTTTATTGCTGGTAAATTTGTAAAGCGATTTTTTTCTTGCGCATTCTCTCTTAGAAGTAGCCTGTGCACCTCGTCTTCTTACTGTAAACTTGTTTTCTTGGTTAAATATTTATTTTTAACAAGACAAATGAATTACGTAAATTATTAGAACGGTATAGAGAGTTGTTTTCGTCCTTACTGTTTATAAAAAAAATGTTGCCAAACTACTCCTCCCAGGTTGAGCGCGATTAACCTGTTATAATGCTACATAGGCTCTGCATTTAACACCTACTCTGCGTCTACGTTAAGTCTCTATTACTAATATGTTGTGGTATACTTACCAAATTATATAAAAAAAAATTTATTTCTCTTCTCTGTTGTGCAATATATAACTGAGAGGGATGTACAATTTATTTTATAAGTTTTAAACCTCCAGTCGGGCCGCTGGGCTTTAGAGACCTTTGACTAACGGTCCAAGGCACAAGTCAAAGGCCGCGCCTAGTATGCCCACTAAGCATCTGAAAAAAGATCTTATAATTACTATTGTATGAAGGGCAATGAAAAACTTTAAAAAAACTAAACCTTTATTATAAAAAGCATACCAAATTTGTTTGTAATTATAATGACCGGTATATATATATTTAAATTATTAAACTAATATAACTAATGTAATGAATTACAGAATCAAAAAATCAAAAAATTTTAAGAGCTTAAAGATAATTTTAACAGACATTGAATTATAAGTTTAATGGGAAATAATCCACATTGAAACATGCGGAACGCTAAATCACACTACGAATTAAAAATACAAATCTTTTGCCATTTCATGCAAAAATATATGTCTTGGGGTCGTTTTTACAGAAAAAGAACCGTTGTTCTTCTTTTTTGGCATCGGGTTCTTCTCTTCGATATCATCCACATCCCACAGTGAACGAAGGTGAGACTTTCCTGGTTCGCAAAGCACTCCAGTGTATAAAAAATTGTGATTATTCTACGATTTTTTTTTTGACTGAAAACAGTTTAATCACTAAAAGTCGTAGTATTTTATTAAATAATTGAATATCTTACCATCCATTATTAAACCTTTCACAGAACAAAGTGCTAAATTAAGTAGGGGCACCGGGTCTTACAGCCTTTTTGGTTAATAACTTTTTACCTGTTCTACGTCGTGTCCCGCTAAATGTACCTCCGATACAGGAGGAGAGTTTAAAAAGGTAATGACTACCCGCCTCAAAGGGATAATTCTAAAAAAAATGGCAGTCACTTTTATGAGCTTCAGGTTTCACAGAATTTACGCCTCGACTGAGGGGTTGACAAATAAACAAGCATATCCCCTTAATTTTTTTGTCGCCTGTGCAGCCAAAAGACAGATTCATCTCATTAATGGTTTGGAAGTTTTTATTATTAGAATAAATGCATTCTTTAAGTTATCAGAAATTAACGCTAAAAAGGTTTGCACGATTAAAAAAATAAAAGTTTCAGAATCGAGACTAAACGCGCAGCTCAAAAACAAGTAAAAGTTGGAACCGTGAGCCTACAAATGGGGTGACAGTGCTCTGGCTTCCTAAAACATCACAATTTCCGTAATTAGTAAATTTTTTGTACATAATGGCTAACGCTCTTTAGAAGTCTTTTAATTAAGACAACAAGGATTATTTACCTTTCTATTGGCTTTTTACTTGTATTTTTACATGTAGTTTGCCGTTTAATATTAATTTGGCCACACAAAACAAATATCTTACCTCTTTTACAATACCAATTGCAGACAGCCTTACTTTAGATGGGCATAACTTTTAATATTTGTAGTTACAATTTATCTAATCGGATACAGTTAGTTCGATCTAATACATTCTATCTAATCTAAATATCGAAAACCTATATATGTATATATTTATACATTTATTTATAGCAACTCTTTAAAAGGGGGTGTCGACTTTTCTGCCTGCCTGTCCCTGGCTGTTGCCTTCCCTTGGCTACTTAAGTGTCTATAGGGCAGGAGGGTAGTGGTGAGTTTGTAAGAAAACGCTTACTATTTTGAATTAAAAAGTGTTAAAGTTTTTATATATATATAATAAAACAGACCAAAAGTTTTGTTGCTCACCGATCAAGAAAGACGGTTTCACAGTCAACCGAAAACTTCAGAAATACCCAAGTACGCCAACTCGGATGTAGCATAATCATTAACTTAACAAACACAAGTGTGACCTTTACACACAATTACCGATAAGATCTCTCCCTCGGAGCGCTATAAATTGCAGCATTTGATAAAAGCCATGCTGAGGATAACAAGAGAAAAACTTGAAACTGAAACGGAAAGGTGTTACTTAACGAAGCATATTGTTATTGGAGGTGACTGAAGCCGATTTAGCCGAAATGAAACTTGCTTAAGTGAGAGACTTTTAGACATTAAAAAAAAAAAGAAGGTATGTTTAAATTTCAAGACAAGTTTAATAACCTTAGTTGAAAGGGCAACTTCTTAAGAACTTTTCACTGGATTCAATGAAACTTGACTGATTTCTCACAAATTTATTAGGCAGCGATCATTGAAAAATTACTCTTTGGTTTAACTGACTAAAATTGAGTAATTAAGCTTTTTTATCTAAAAACCATCGCAGCGAAACCGAACAATTCTAGAGATGTAAGAAAAAGCTAACAACTTTGAGAGGAACACTTACCCATAATTTTATAAGAGAAGTATGGGTCATACTTATAAAGGCAATAGAACATGCTACCCATGCGAAAAGAGTGACAACGATAAAGAATTAATTTTAACAAAAAAACAAGAAATGTTGTGTTTATGGGTCAACGGACATTGAAGATGTAAGAATAAAAACTCAGCTCTTCCGTTCACACTTTTAGATACAATTTTGAGCGCCTTATAAAAAAAGAAGATTTTTCAACCATCTTATTTTATTAAGGGTCTACATAACACTGGAACTTTGGCAAAAAACACTATACTTGCCTTTGAAGCTAGTTGCCTATATTTAAGGCAAGGTATGAAAGGTAAAGAACCTAGCAGCTGATATCAATTTTTCCAACTAAAGAATAATTTCAAAATGAAAAGATATTAGCCCTATTTAAATCTTCAAGTAAGCTTGTAAGTGTGAGAAAGATCCGTTATATAGGAAAAACTGTTTTATTTAACAAGGATAAAGCTTTATTTATAAACAAGTGCAACGAAATGACCGAACGGTTTCTGAAGATATCAGTTAAAACGATTGCTGAGAAACGCAGTAACGGCGCACAAGGATTTTATCATACTTTTAAATATAAGAAAATAAAATTTTTTGCAAATATTGTATGTGGATGCTCAGCTGTAGAACATGCCCTAAATCCAACATTTTTAAGGGTTAAAGTCGGAAGAATAGCGAAATTACCTTATTTCCCTGCACTCATATGCGATGAGCATTATCTTTTAGCGCTTTGTCTGGGCGTTAATTCTATTCAATAAGAGGCCATTGCTTTCTAGGAGCACAGGTTCGATTCTCAGAGGCAGAAAAATTCATGATTTCTGGGAGCTGAGCGTCCTAAACAACTTACCCGTTAGTAGGGTACGTAATAGCGAATAACTAGAAGCGTTCCTTCAAAATTTGCTATTAATATCAAAACTTTTTCAGCAATTTAAATTTTTTCAAACTTCCCGTCTACCGATACTTTTTTAACTACAAGACACATAAAATTTATCCTTAAGACTTAAAAAAGTTACTGGCAATTCATACTTGTTAACTTATAAGAATACCCATGAAACTACTTCTTACATTCTACTTTATCTTTCTCACCAAAGAAGAACAACGTGGATACAGGAAGATTGGCGATAATGGTAATTACTAATCCGCTCCTTGGTAGCCTAGCAACTTGGTGGACCAAACTTTGTAACTCAACTCAGCTTTGACAGATTCACTATGTTCTTATAATTTACTTCAGGAATGAAAATCTAAATTTAATTTTTTTTCTTCTCTAATACTTCTTATCGTTATAAAACCTTATTGGAAAGTTTTTTAAAAAAATTCCCTCTGTTAAACAAAATAAGCAAGAAAAAGTTTAATGAAGTTAACTTTTCAATCGACAAAAGCTCATCTTATGGCTGCTATTTAAACATTCAGTAAGCGCTAGACGCTTAATAGGTACTTTAATAATTAATTAAACGCAAAAGAAGAGTTTATACGTTACCCCCTGACTAAGCAGAAACCACTGATAAAACTTGACATGTCAACGCAACCTCTTATTTTTTTAAACTAAAACGTCTACTGGCCTGAGCGTGTCACAAAGATTCGCCGAACAAGTTATTAAAGCGGATGGAACGTATCTATATACTGTTTTAAAAAGAGTATTAAAATAATTTGCTATTAAATGGCTTTTATGATGTTATTAATAAGTCGACTGTTAATGTAAAATTTTAAAGAGGACAGGGAATAACGCGTTGTAGTATAAATTTATTTTTTTTATCTAAACTTCAAGGTGAGTAATATTTGTAGTTTAGAAAAAATTTTATATGGAATTTGCTGTCTTGGTTCTGTGACAAAGGCGCTCTGTAGGCGTAAATGAGGAGGCGACTCCTCGAGAAAGTTCGTGAGAGGTGGGCAGACTTATGGCCGCGCTATGTACCCTCCCTGCGAAGCCTAATTGGTTATGTAGCCCTTCAGAGCGGGGGCAGAGCGGAATCTTTTTTAGCTGATGCGACTCCAGCCGAAAGCTTCGCTGCTTAGGTGCCTCCCCGGGGCGAACTTAGGGCCTACTTGGAGTTTTACTGGAATTAAAATGGTGTTGCTAACTTGGAGAAGTTAACTATACTGCGAATGGTCAAATAGGCTATAAGCAGCCGGATAAGGTTTCCACTTTCCGTGGTGCGAAATAAATATTGTTATATTAAGAAGTATCTCAAAAAACTTTTAAAACCTAAATAATTTATAACAGTATATAAAGAAATTCTTCTTCAAAAGATTTACAGCTCTTTATTTAACTAAGTTATTTTTAGACACATTTTCATATTTTTTATTAACTATTTAACTTTTTTTTTGGTTACCCAGCTAGAAACGATAACGACTCTTATTTAATTTTAAATTGCTACGAGGGTTAGTTATAGGGATTAAATAATTTTTAGTTTACTAAAATAATTTTATGTGGCCAATGTCATGAAAATAGGGGACATACGGGAAAGTGCGTGTAGGCATACCTTACAAAGTAACGCCGCTACCATCTTTCCGTAGCCTTAAGAAGTTTATACAAGCCCATTGAAAGAATTTTTTTATATCCCTTTATAAATAAAATTACATTAAATAAAGGTGTTAACTCAGTTTTCTTGCATCTTTAAAAACTAAAATCAGTGATTACGCCCCTTTACCCTAAAATAAAAGCTGTATGTTTTTCTTAATGCTCTAAAAAAAGCGCCATAAAGTCCAACTTTAGGGAGACAAGAAATTTTTTACCTAATTATTGAACCTTACTAAGAGTCTATATTTAAGGTAATTGCAAACAAACAAATGTAAAAACTAGAGAGGTGTTTTTATTAATTACTTAGTTTCTTTATGTGCTTGCCATTAAGTTGGGGTTGTTACACACAACATTTGACTCCAACTTATTAGTTTTATTGAAAATTATTTAACCCTATTCTCGTTGTATTATTTATATTCCAAATTTTAGTCTTTTGTTTAAATATTTATTTAACTTTTAGAGTTTTGGCAAAATTAAAACTTTTAATAATCAATTTACATGTAGTTTGTTCAGATTGTTTATTGCCAGTTCACTTGTTAAGAGGAAGCAAGTTTTATTTATAATCAAGTACTTATTTACTAAAACATTCTTTTACCAGTATATAGAAGGTTTATGTAAGGTTTAAAAAAAATTAAGTAAAGTTGGGTATCTAAATTACATTATTACACCCTCTCTTTTTTTATCATTATCCTTTATTTAAACCAGCTTATATAATTAAAATTAAAAATTTCTTGCTGTAATATACTATTCTTTGTCTAAAAAACAGTAGAAAATTTCGTAGACACTTAAGAAAAGTTCCCTTGGTCATTAGGGACAAGATTCTACATGAACGGAGGGCTATTTATAAACAAACTTTTTAAGTATTTAACATAAACTATACCTTCTTTAAACAAATCAAATATAGTTACTTTTTTGAAATTACAGCTTGTATTTAATTATTTCAAAATGTTTTATATTATGGTAATTCAAGCCCCATGTTTTTATATGAATAATATCTTCATTGGTACACCATAGCAGCCCTGTGCGCTTCATTCGCTTCTTTTTAAGACCCCTCCTTCTTTTATGTAGCGTAGATGTAAAACTGTTAGATATCAAGTAAAAAGAAAGTGAGATTTAATATTCTCAGTTTGTTTATAAATTTACTTCTCTCTACTATTTCAAGTTTTTTAGAATCCGTTTATATTTTATATGTTTTTATTTTTAAAAATCTTAAGTACAAACATACGTTTTCTATATACCAGCCAGTATATTACCACCTACAAGCCCTTCCGCATCCGCTAATGCCTGCCCTGGCAAACACCCACCAACCATGTTTCAGCTTTTCACTTATGTTGCGTGCCTTCTTTTTACCTTTGTTTATAAAAACTTTTTTTTTATCAGCTTCCTCGTTGTTATCAAAAGAATGGATATATTTACTAGAATTAAATAGGGTAAGTGCTTTCAAAAGTATTATAGAGGCTATGAATTTAAGCATTACTTCCAAGGAAATTAATTTTTTAATATATAGATACTTGCAAGAAGCAGGTTTTCTTAATTGTACATTTTTTGTTAACTTTATGTCTTACGCGGTTTTTATATTTTTTTTATAAGGATTACATTATTTTTAATTTTATTAATTAACTTAGATTCCTGTTAAATCGCTTTTATTTTCAACTCCAGCTTTTAATTTTAATCACTTTATTTTATGGTTTTAGGTTTTGTACATTCGGCTTTTGTCTTTGGAAGTGAGAGTTTAACTACTAACTTTGATTTTAGCACTGACGAAGTCTCACCAGGTATAAATAATTTCATTATTAGATTTTCTAATATTAACTTGTAAAATAAAAAGGGGCTTTAATAACTCTTCTTCAGAAAGGTTTGCAGTATCTTGAAGCCGAAACTCATATAAACGAGGTTCAGTACTTTATTGTTAACTTTATTTTTTATATATTTAAATGTTAATTTTAAATCACTACTTATATTCTCGTATTCTATAGTCCTAACAAAGTTATTAGGTAACTTTTCTTTTGTAGCGGTTAAATTTTTTAAAAGAATTAAAATTAAACTTAAGAGTTGTAGGTTATTATTAATTTGTTTGAACATCTTTTATATTTATTTCTTTTTTTTTTTTTTGTATTTGGAATTTGTTGAAAGTTTATAAAATCCTAATACTTTTAGTGATAATTAACTTGATTTTTTTTAAAGTACTATCTTTTTAGAAACTTAATTTTATTATTGTTAATCTTTTAAACAGCATTTATTTTAAATTCCTGATCTCTCTTATATACTATAAAGGTTATTCTGTAGTTGCTAGGGGTTATTTAGTTTATTGTTGTTATTATTTCAGTTTTGTAAACTTAATTTTCAGATTATTTTAAGTGCACTTTATGCTAAACATTAAAATTATTTTAAATTTTTTCCTTTCTTTTATTGTACTTATTTTTATTATAATTTAACTATAATTCAATATTTATACTTAGCACACGCATATCTACTTCGTTTATACGTAATAATATATAGGAAGGGCGTGAGATCAAGTGCTCTGGGCCATTTTCCATTGTTAAAAAGCACGTGTGCAACTATGCCACTGCACATGTTCCAATTGTTATTAAACGTTTTGTAAGAATTTCCTAGTGAGCCACTATTTTAACAAGAAAGAGCACATAATTCTTGGAAGGGAAGATGGCGAAAGTGAATTTGCTCTTGCGAGTTATGCTCCTCCTGAGGGCTTACGAGTCAAGGACGTGATTTACGAAAGAAATAAAGAAGATCTAAAAATAGCTCATGGGGATGGAAAAGAATCTGATGTTTCTACTTATGATAAAGAAATACTCGGAAGGCGTTATGGAACTCCAGTAAATAATTCACAAAAAATAGAACAAATAGCGGATGAAATGGATCAAGTGGAATCTTGTATTTCTAAAACCACCGGTATCTTGGTTTTGATTGGCCAATAACTATAAAGAAAGTTTAGGTGAATGTTTTGTAATAGAAACTATAATAGCAAACAAGCACGTGACATCACTTCAAGGCCACGTGGGCATGACATCATTATGCTCGTGGAACCCATGTGAAAACATTTTGGCAACGGGAGGATCTGATTCGATAGTGAGCTTGTGGAATATCGCTACAGGCGGGCGCCAGCTCTTAGAACACACCATGAACTCTTCAAAAAAATATAGTTTCGTTCATAATTTTTGGTTTTTATTTTTTTGGTATATAAACAAATTTGCATCTCATCTGTTTTTAAGTTAAGCAACCTAATGCACCGTAGGTTTGACTTTTACATTTTATAATGGCAAAAAAATTACTTATTCTCACTTTTGTTGCATTAAATAACTATTCTTTTGTCGCTTTTTTAACGCTAAATTCAATAGTCACTGCATTGGATTGGAGCGCAGACGGCAACCTGCTCGCTTCAGCTTCATATGACGGCTCTCTGAAGCTGTGGAGTCGTGCTGGCGTTCTTCATGTGGAAGTGACAGGGTGTACGGGACCCCCCATCTGCGCTGCAAAGTTTAATAAGAAAACAGATGCCTTGTTAACAGCCTCCTTTGCTGGTGCCGTGCACGTCTGGGCTGTTCCCTCTGGTCACCTAAGGCACTCTTATGAAGCCCTTCATAGTGGTCAGTCCCTTGATGTGGACTGGAGAAATAATACGTCATTTGCTAGTTGCGGTTCTGATGGGCTTATTCACGTTTGCAAACTGGGCGATATTATCCCCTTCCATACTTTTACTGGCCACAAAGTAGCTTATTGTACCTGTAACTTATATATGTTTGGCTATAATACTTTCGTTGATGAAACAAATTCAGTTGTTTAGGGTTGTATAACTTTACATTATAGTTAAGTGATCATTGAGTGTATTAGTAGTGAGAGAGACGATCTCTTGAATTTATATGTTTAGCCCCTTTTGAGCTTATACTCAAGAATGAATCATTATAGCCACCCACTTAAGAAGTTTAAACTTTCGCCTTTCTATTGCATTAATTTTCCAATATGTAATAGATATTAGGAAATTAAGGAGCAAGTTAGCTTTATTTGTGTTGCTTAGGTCATTAGGTCATT
The DNA here is from genome assembly GCF_036711695.1 of Zophobas morio. Classification (NCBI taxonomy): domain Eukaryota; kingdom Metazoa; phylum Arthropoda; class Insecta; order Coleoptera; family Tenebrionidae; genus Zophobas; species Zophobas morio. Next base: position 57,794 of record NW_026972649.1, read on the forward strand.
TTTATTTAATTATCAATAGAGCAGTGTTAATTGCATCCGATGGGACCCCACTGCCACCCTTCTGTGCTCATGCTCGGACGACCAGTCCGTTAAAGTTTGGAATCTGCGCCAACAAAATTGCGTTGTTTCTTTAGAGGGACACTCACTCAGCGTAGATACAATTGACTGGAATAGCATGCAAAATGTTTCATTAGTAGCCTCCGCATCGATGGACACCACTGCGCGTGTATGGGACGTTGAAATCAGCCGTTGTTTACACGTGTTAACCGCTCACAAGGGCCCCGTGCAATCAGGTGTTTCTTTTATTAATAAATAGAGAATCCGCCACTCAGCAAGGCATAGCAATGAGAGTAGAAAAAAACTGAAAGGTGTTTTCAGGCCTATAAGTTTCGCAGTACCGCGTCGCGTAATTTACTTATAGCCTATTTTGTTATTTAGTTGCATTTTCGAGAAAAGGTGACTACTTAGCCTCAGTCTCCTTGGACAAGTGCCTGCATATATGGGACGTCAAAGTTAACTCTACCACACGCTAATTAGCAATTCTATTTAGAATTATTTGATTTTATACAGAGCGGGAGTATTGCTAAGTCTTTTCGGGCTCCTTCGGAATTGTTGGAGTGTGAATGGAGGAGGGATGACGTGCAACTCGCAGTAACTTCGGCAGACGGGGCGGTCCTCTCCCCTTTTCTTTTTGTTTTAATTAAAAAAATATACGAAATTTAGGTGTTTCTTGTGGATTGTCGAGCTTAATGAGAATTATTAACTTTACTATTAAATTATGTAGTTAACCCAATTGGAAAAACTTTGTTTTATTATTATAATTCTTTTGTTTACTTTATTTATTTTTTCTTTTATTCTTTCTTGTGAACTTTAAAAACTTTTTATTGACCGCCAGAATAAAAGTTTTTTCAGCGCCACCCAGAGAAACACTGCCTTGATCTAAAAATAAACACGAATAATAATAGTAATAGGAATTATAATCCGAATAAATAAAACCCCTTTTGGGTAAATAATATTCCAATCCATCTGAACAGGATATGTGATCGTAAACATACAGTTTGTAAAACCGTAATAAACTATAATATTACAATAAAATTAGTAAATACAGTTTTGCTATAGAGAATAAAAAAATACTTGCGCATATCTTTACTTTCCAAACCAAAAAGCCAGGGTTCTTTACTTCGCCTACTTTGAAACTTTTCTTGAAACACCAAATGTCTAACAATAAGTATAAAGATGTATTTATAATAAACACACATAGTCACCATTATCCCTATAATCATGCCTTTTTGTGGCGTAGTCGAACACTAAAGCGCAGGGCATACTATAAAAATATTGCTTAATAATTTTTAAAATGTTTTCGAAGCATTCTGGAAGGAGATAGTAAGAGACACCTACTATAATAGTGGTACTTATAATTACACAGTAACAATATTAGTAAACCTTCTAAAACGATGAGAGTTGGAAGTTTTATGCTAAAAGATGAATAATCTTTTAGCTTAAGTAAAAAATTTTCACGTGTCAAGTCACATTCAAGGTACACAACCCTTTGAAAAACTTCAGAGTCGACCAAGACCTCATAGTATGGGAATTTGGTAGTTTATTGGATCGATCGAGTGAAGCATGGATGAGCTGCACAAGATTATCAGCGCAGTTAACATCTCTAAAGTCGTAAGCAAATGGGTCTCCTTCTTTGCGCTTGTTGTAAAGCCAGGAATCTTTGACTCTTTTGGTTAAGACCCGCTTCTTCGCTAGTTGTGTGGCTAATTATAGAGGAGTTCAAGATTATTATGTAAGGATTCAACTCTGCCAGAAATACACTATACAGCAAAATGTCATAAAGTAGAGTTAAAGGTCAACTTTTGTAAATAATAAAAATAAAACTGGAGAGAGTAAAAATAATTTTTTATTCCTCCTTGAGGGTAATAACAGCTTGAAAAAGGCAAATAGAAAACATAGAAAAAGAGTCCAAGTAAATAATAAATTAAACGACCATTTATAAAACGAAAAGGTTAATAAACTAATACAATCTAACATAGGTCTATTAATAACAATGCGTTAGGTCAGTATCATACGTAAACTAATTGTGGCAACATTATAGAAAATTTGTTATGTGCTTAAGACAAAATTAACAAAAAATAATATATCGATTATAATAATGCAGTAATGCCGTTAAAATATTAGTAAAAAAAATTAAGCGATCACAATAACAAAAAGCAAACTTTTCAAATCAAGTTCGTATAAATTTGCCAGCAAGGGAATAGGAAGACGGTAAAAGCGTGTATCATAGCCCGCTCCGAGGATAATAGTGTTGCTCTTGAGTATTTTTACAAAATAATTATAGAAACATATAAGGAGATAATAGCATAAAATTTTTTAATAATAAAAGTTAAATAGTACTTCTATTTATTTGCTACGTTAATATTGTTAACCATAACCTCGTATGCGACTACAAAGGTTTTTTAAAAAAAAACTAATACAATATGCTTTTATACAGAACTTTTACACTTTTTAAGAAGCCCGCTTCTAACTTTGCAGAAGCCATTAAAACAATACAGAACGATACGAGATGAAGAGCACGTAATCATATAAAATATAGAGGGAAAAAACACTACTACTGTTATACTTCCAGGTGCTTAATAAAAATCTAGCTAAGTTATAAAACTCTTGAATTATTAATACAGTCGTTACTGTCAAGCATTGGCGAAAGAAAACGAGTGCTTCAATTTATTTGTGGAAACAAAAAAATACGTGTTCATTCCTGAGCTGTTAATAGTTATGCTTTATGCATGTTATTACTAACAAAAAAAATCCATTTGCTAAACAATTAAAACCAAAAAGCCCTTAACCCTTTAGACTAGCAATGTACGCAAAGTAAAAGCTTTTATGGCTTCTACACTTATAAGCTTACAGTAACTAATATGTCCATAAGTTTAATTTTTTAATAAAATAGTATACGCTCTACTTTATTAGGAAAATCCAAAAAGAATTGAGACATAACATCGTCGATAAAACATGTGCGCGTTTGAGTGAATGCAATCATATCCAAAAACAAGAAAGGCTTCTTGAGTTGTTCCTTCTAATAATATTTGTATATACCTGATACAAACATTTCGGTATTAAAAAACCCTCAAATTTGCCTCTCCGCCAAGAAGGGCAGCATCGTAGCAAAGAAAACCTGTTTTAAGTTTTAAATAACACTTTTAAAAGAATTGTGTTCTTGATCATAAGCCTTTTGTGAGTCTAGAGCAAGGTTTAAAAAATATTACAAAAGTTTACTTATTACAGACATATAAGTTTTTATATATAAAAGTAAAATATAAATCTAACAGAGCTCGTAATAAATATTATGACAAAATTAAAGGATAACTCTGCTTATATTATTGGGGAGGTAAAATGCTATTTTACAGCTGAAAATGTAGATTGAAACTAATTGAACATAATTATTAATAAATGATAAGTTTTTTTTAGAACTGGCAATGAAGAGTTGATGGTCAATTTTTGCTCAAGCCATATTTGTATAACCACTATAAAGTATTTGATTATAAAATGTTCAATAATACCATACTAAAAGTTTAACAATAACTTTAACTGCTATAAAATTAACCAGATGTTTCATTTTTATATCAGTTGTTTAAGTTAAAAAAAGAGCTTTTAGTAGTTAACGAATGGATTGAGTAAAATGAATTTATTAAGAACCTGTTTGCTCAAATTGAACTTTTACCTCCTCAAGCCAACTTTCCTGTATAAAAATTTATTGTTAAATATCAATTACTGAATTAATTATAGAATATAGTAAAGTCTAATTCCCTTTTAAAATAAGTTAATTTTAAGTTGTGTAGGGCTATTTTGCAACTTAAGTTGTTATTATAACATATACTTACAGGTTTATTACTAGAATCAAAAAAGATACGCGAAAGATAATCGGGACCAAAGCCAAGGCGAAAGGCGCAGAGGCTAAAAGTAATATTACTAAGATGAAAAAGTTTTTTCTTAAAACAAATAACAATTTTTAAAGATATATTTAATGGTATATGGTAATGGAACTAAGCAATGAGTAAGAGCTACAATGAATTTCCTCTACACTCTTTTAGTGTAGAACGCTAATCCTTATAAACAATGTTCATAAACTTTTCATATTATTTAAAGAACAATACTAACATTATGAGCTTGCTCAAAATTCTCCACTATTATAGTTTAAAGCTCTTAACCGTCTTGACAATCGATTTACTATATATGATCTTCTAAAAAACCTAAGTGAATAGATATATAATGGGCCTCCTTTCAGCAGTTACCAACAATACTTCATGTAAATTTCGTGCGCTATGCTGACAATCTCTTGTTTACAAGTATTATCCCCTCTAGTGCTAATAACCCTGACTGTTTGCAAATATATAGTTATCAAGTTTTAAACTTTTCGGGTATTTTTTATAAAAATTGGGTTGAGAAAAAACAAAAATATATTTATTGATATTTTGAAAAAATTCCAATGCAATAAGCATAAAAGAAAAAAAATGAACTGACCGGTAAGCACAGGAACCAAGAGCAGAAAGGCTACCCCCCCTTTCGTCTTCACCGTTTAAAAAATTATAAAAAAAATTAAAGATTAAAAAATTTTCGTAAAAAACCAATATTTACGAAAAGTTAATAAATGTTTTAAATTATTAGCAAAAAGTTATATATCAAAGCTCAAGCAGAATCACAACTTCCTGTGCTTTAACAAATAATAAAACCAAAAAAAAAAATTTCATATAGTGTTTTACTTAATAAAAAGTACTTAAAGCTATGACGCGAGTGATTCAAATGTTAAACGCTTAATATGTTCAAAGTTTTGTAATGGCAGCTATCGAACAGCGGTTTATGTTGCTATATATACTAATATTTTATTACACTACGTTGCGATATATAATCCAATCAGATTAGATTTTTCAGTGTTACATTTCGGTAGATCCAATAGCATCATAGCAATAGGTGTTTCCGTAGAATGGAACAATATACTATTTTTTAAGGTCCCTTGTAAAACACAAAAAATAGTATATTCGCTCGTGATTTTTTATTTAAAAGTTTGCTGATAGGTTTTCTTGAGTGTTTGTAACTTTTCTTAAAAAATAAATGCGGACCCAAAAGTATAAAGAGACATGAAAGGATTGTAAATTTATGTTATCAGCTACATAACTTTTACGACGCCTAAAACAATCTATTACTTATAGGTCTTTAGAACAACTATAATTATAGTTATAACTTTTAGGTAATGGCCATAAATAGTTTTTTTCTTTGCTTTATTAGTATTTATTATAAAATATAAGCTCATATCAAGATATTATTTAATGCGTATAAAAATAGAATAAGAGAACTGACCCAAGATTGATTCGAAATGACTAATTTCATTACTTTTAATGCTATTTATGTAGAATAAATCTTCAAAAATAGTACTTTTCGTAATTAACAAAAAAATTATACAATTTCATAGATTTAAAACATTAGTAAAAAGCATCATTAAAAACTGAATAGACCAACAGTAACTTAACAGGAAAAAAGGTGGTGTTACTCTTAAGTGGAGATCAAAAGAATATAAAACAAAACTTATTTACAGCCGTCTGCTTATGCGTGCAAAAAAGTGTCGCCTCTAAGACATATTATAAAGTTGTTATCCAGCGCAATAACACTTTTTTTTTCAAAATATAGTAAAAACAACTTGCAAAAAAATATATTAACTTTTTCAATTTTACTAGCCTAGCGACGCCACTTAAGCGCAAGAAGCAGACCGCCCCGCAATCACGCGAATAGAGACAAAATATATTGAGCCTCGATAATTTAGTCTTCACTGAACTCTTGCTAATTATAATCCCAACAAATCCAACTTTCAAGATTGATGGCTAGACACGGAACAACTGCTGATAACTAACGTAGTGACGATATCGTTATTAATATATTTGGAGTGATCAAACATAAAGTTCGAAGAAAGACTACGCAGGCAATGACGAAAGCAAATGAGCTTTTTTGGAGTACAGTAATTACAAAACTTCAACCTTATTAAACGTCAGTTATAACTCGCAATCCACTAAACTAAAACTTGAACCTTTAGTTATATGAGTAGACAAAAGTATATATACAAACATAAAGGAAAATTCTATTAATTACAGTTTTTCTAACTACCTTTATAAAAATACAGTCTTTTGTATACAAAAGGTCAAGTAAAAGCCCGAAAGTTTAACTTGTCATAAGCAATGTTTTCTAACTAAAAAAAGTATAGCTGACATGAGTAAACAAACAGAATTTTAAACTAAAATTTTTTTAAATGCTCAAAAAGATAAATGTTCTAAATGTCTTAGTTATTTAACATTTAAAATCTGTAGAAAGCTTAAAAAAATTGTCTTTTCAAATTTAAAAATGCTTGGATATAGGCAAAACCTGCAAAGTATTAATAATAAGTAAAGTAAAATATATATTTTTTAAAACTTTTGAAAAATTTCCGGCCACCCATGCAAGTCCATCAATCTGCTCACTTCCAATAGCACAGTAGTTGGGTGAAAAAGTTGGTTAAGTAGTAAACTTTTGGCTACTTGAGGATCCTGCAAATTCACTTACAGGTTTATATAATAGTAACAACAAATAAAAATAAACTTACACCAACTGAGAATATCCTTTGGTAGTTACAAAAAAGACTTAGACCGCCTTCTCTGGTAAATATGCAGAGAAGTTTTTTACAGATATCTTCGGGAGTTAAACTAGGAGCAAACAATGCCGATAAATTATCTTTCTTCAAAGACCAATGCCAACTTCTAGATTGCTTATTAATCGATTTCTCGGCAATATTTCGAGAATAAAGATTGCGAATTTCTGATTCCTAACTTAAAAATATTGACACATAAAGATATAGAACAAGTCACCTAATATTACTATTCAATAAAAAATTGCGTAATTGTTTAATATAATATTTTCAGAGGTTGCTACCATATAGAACATAAAATATATATAAACCGCCTTTGGTAGCATACTAATAAAAAGTTTTTTTTAATAGAGTCCAGCAGAGATATTAGAAAAGTTCTTACTTTTTTATATAAATTTAATCTGTAAGAAAAGCATGTATATACATAGAGAGGGCTATACCTTTAATAACTAATTTTAAAAGTGAGTGAAAGTGAACAACTTTGCTTGCTTGGCTATATGCACTCGGTGTATGTAACAAACTGCCCCCTATGGTTCTCCTAAAAACCCCGTTAGAAGTTGACGGTGTTATGTAATGTTACAGTAAATAAGATACGCAGTCGTAGTGTAAAGGCATACTTAAAATGAGGTCCGCCGTACAAAGATAACCTCCCCCACCCCCCCCATCTTTAACTTAGCTTTCAACAAGAATTTTTATAATAAAGTTAAAAATTGATATGAAAAGTACTACAGATATATAAAACTTTCTTAATTTTGGGTAGTCCTATCGAACAGGCAGAGTAGCTCTGGCCTTAGCCTACTATTTAGAAAAGCAACATAAGTTACAGTGAACGAGCACCAATCTCAAAGGTTAAGTTTTTTATATAAAATTACTTGTCGTTACTTTTGAGCAATTTAAAAGACTGAATCTTTAAGTTGATTTCATTATCACTTTTTAAAAAACTTTAGCTTCCTGGGAAGCTAGCTGGAGATAAAAGATATAGATTTTAATTGGTATTATTATGCTTAGGAACTTAAACCTTTAGGTTATTTTTGAGTTTTTAAAATAAACCCATTAATAAATCAAAATATAACTCGTTCAATCACAAATTGCTTATTTTTATTAACTTAGGTATTTAAAAATATTAGTTAAAACTTAAACAGGGCTAACAAATTATTAATGGCATACAGTAAAAATTATAATAAATAAGTGTTGGAAAATTTCAAACTACATAATTTCTTTAAAAAATTATATTACGAGTAAAGCAAATCTGGAGAAGCAGCGTTGCAAGCTAATAGGTAAATAACACTTATAACTTAAACTCAAACTCCATAGAAAAATATTTAATAATTCTCAAATAAAATGTATTTGTAATAAAAATATGTCACAGTCAGGCCAACTTAATTATAGCATTTTCAAAAAAGTGAAATGAAATAACATAAAAGATGTCAGTAAATAATTAAACAAAAAATCAATTCTAATATTTTACTCTTTATTAAAAAATACCACTGAAGTACTAATTATTTCTTAGATTTGCCAGAAGTATGAGGTTTTGTTTGATTAGACCGCGTTTTACCTCCTTTCGCTTTAGAAGGCAGGGCCGCTACAACTTGCTGAGCAGCTCGTTGCTGCTCTCGCAACTTCTGATGATGTTCCTTCGCTCGCCGAAGGATCGCCTTCCTTCTTGCTTCTCGATCTTCAGAAGACTCATTTTTGAATTTTTCTAGTTTTTCTTTAGATAAACCTTCAATGGCTCGATCAGCCTTAACAGTCTTTCTGGTTTTGCGTTTTTTAGCAACTGTCGAAGCACCTAATAATAAAAGTTAAAGATAGTAAGCTTTCTTGATAAGCAAAATAGACATATTCTAAACCTTTCTTATGTATCTTTCGATAAGCTTGTGTCCAAGCTATTAAACGCTTAGATTTTCTTTGAAAGTGCAAGGAAGCAACTTTATGAGATATAAAGTTATGAAGCTTGTGATAAAGAAAAAAAAAGGATTTCTTATAAAATGAATTTAAGAATAAATAATAATAAAAAAATTACTCGTCCATCAACAGTAACGTATGAACTGCCGTGACCGGGGTAAATTCTGTGTCCTGTAAATGAGCAAGTCCCAAGTCTATATGGGTATAAAATAAATACCTATCTAGCTAGGTCCCAATAATATTATAAACATAGTTATATATATATATATAAAGTCCTTAGTAACGGCTAAATAGATGCATAGCTTGGAAATAGTTAATAAAAAATACTTTACACCGGACATCGAAGCAATATTCAACTTCAAAAAAAAAAGCAAACCGAAACTGCGCAAATGTGGGTAATACTGGTCCGACCCCACTTTTTCATGTGGCAAGAGTAAGGCGACTAATCTTGCTGAGCTAGTAGTACAAAAGTGTGCGGTTTCATATAGTTTTCTAGCAATTTAATGGATGTTAATTTTTTAAAAACCTTATATTAAGACTTAATTTTTAGCTTTTTCGAAATTACCATTTGAGAAAACAAAAATTTAAGTATTTTTAAGTATTTATTGCATTCCTATGCCTATTTGACTTTTTTAGATAAGGGGAAATCTTTAAACCACCAAAAAATTACACATCACGTGCTGTTTTAACATTTTAATTTACTTCAAGCATACGAGGTATAACTTTTTACAGTTAAAAGTTTTCCTGATAATGCTTAGTATCATTTATACTAGTAAAGTAAAGGTTTTTCATCTATAAACTTTGATACATAAAAACAAAAAACCTAAACTATAGATATACCTTTCTAAGTTAAAATGTATAAACCTTAAAAAATTGTTTATCTGCACTTCAAATTGCTTCCAAGTTAAAATCTTTATAAAAAAATATAGTGGAAATACTTTTTCTTTTTTAAAAAGTGATGCCCAATTTATATAATTAGAAAATGGTCCACAAAAATGGTGGCACGTGTAAAAGGGCTGCTGTTTTATCTGTTTTTCTGTAGATTGGTATTTAATTTTTTAGAGAAGAAAGTTACAAGATAAATATTTATAAATAAAGTTTATTCAGTTTACCCAATCTGATTTATAATTAACAACCCAACGACTACGTTTCAGGGCCATGTAAATAATATACACCATTTTACCTCATTACTCGAACCATAAACGATAAAGTTTTTTTTTGGATATGCATCGAGCAATATAAATAATCGATTATTAATTAAATAATTGTACTAAGTTTCTTATTAAATTTTATTTTTAGGGCTTATTAAAGTCTAAAAGAAACATTATTTAAAGTTTAAATCAATAAAATCTTGAGTAAAAGTTCTAACACCTAAAAAGTGAACAAAGCTAACTGCAACAAAGAACTAAAAGGGGTTGAAGGCCGGTCAATAGTAACAAACAGACTGCTTGTGGTGCTCATCAATAACAGTGGTGTCTAAGAGCCATAAGCTCTTCTTTACATTATTTTCTTTCTTTAAAGTTATAGCTATTTCACCGCTCCCCTCGTTTTTTTGCTTGGCAGTGCGTTAGCATTATAAACTCAAGCACAATTTGGAGCGCAAATTTACCCCTTTTTTATTTTAAAGTTCGGAGGTACCCTGTACTTTTCTATAAGGGGAAAGTTCTGAGAGTTTGTGACCCTTAAAAGCTCCGGGTTAAGCCTTAACTTCTCACCTGCTGGAGTCATAAATGTTTGAAGTCAAATATGACTTTTGATTTTCGATATGAGCGGAATAAATTTTAGTTAGGTCTTGCCGTAGTATGGAAAAACGAAAATTTGCAGCTTATCGGAATAGCGTCCCAGCATTGCTTTTGCGTCTATCTTTTGTCTATGCCGATTTTATTTGTAGTCAAAGGTCTGAGGAAAGAGCCATACAGTACATAATGTAGCAAAATTTTGTATACAGATTAGTGTAAGGACAATTTTATTAATAAAGATTAAGAAAACTAGTTTTACTTGCTACCTGATCCTTACTAAGTTATTAACGAATATCATATTTCTACGGTATAATAAATAAAAGCAAAACTTCCACTGCGGTTATTATACTTTAAAAAACTTTCTCTATTTTAAAAAATTATTTCATAATAATCTACAAAAGGCACAATTGCACTATGTACTTGAGACATGTTTCAATAGGCAGGATATTCCTAGGCATCTCTAACGAGCCTAAAGTGTTCATAAAATAGAAAGTGAGATTATAATCATTTCCGTTAATTTTGATAATTTTATAAGAAACAAAAGGCAAAAGCGAACAAGTTTCATTATAAACTGCACAGCTACTACTAAGTGTCATTTCCGCGCGCTCTCTATCTTTATATATGCGTGTGTACATTTGAAAATAGGTTTTGTTGCCTGAGGGCATACGATTAAGTTCAGATGGCCCTTTGTGAAATTTTTGAAACAGGTCTTCATTCTTTTATATACAACTGTGCTTGTCAGTATAATTATCTAAAGCGAAAACCTTCATATTGATGTTAAACTTGAAAAAGTTATATATATTCTTAAAAATTATTACGTAAATATTCCGAAACTTTAAGACGGTGTTAGAAATATGAGAGCACGTTTCCAAATGAATAACATTTACTAATATGTATTATTGTAGAACAAAAAATAGTTCATTTAATAAACTGTTATATTAACGTGATTCTCGTCGATTGTAGTAATTTCCAACGAACCAAAAGACGAAAACTGAACAAGTTTAATTTTATAAGCAGCGCAACTATTTGTATAGGATAGCGATGTGTATCATTTTTATAGGTGCATGCATACATTTGTCTAACGTTTTTGTACTCAGGGAATTTTGATGGGGCTTTGAGAATGGTCTTCATCTAATCCTTAAAAAGTTGTTCCGTTGGCAAACTTTGTGGAGTCCCGTAAATTTGTCCAAAGCAAAGCTTTCAACAGGATTATTATAATTAGAAAAACTTCCTCTGTTTCTAAAAATTATATCAAGAAAATTCATAAGGGCAATATTAAATTATTAAATCGAGAATATGTTTCGAGAGGCACAACAACACCAGTTAACTAAGGATCAGTACACAAATAATCGTTCATATAAAAAACTAGTACATTGGCATTATCCTTGTCAGTTTTTGTAATGTAAATAGAACCAAAGGCAACACTGAACAGGTTTTGTTGTATAGCACAATTATATCTGTATGATAACGTCTAGCAATTTTTTTCCTTATAAAAGTACGCATACAATTTCCATATCCCCATGGCTGTAGAGTATACACATTCAAAAATATGCATACAGTCGGAAAGCATTCTACAACGACCCCAATCGCATGTGGACTTTGGTAAAAAGCACATTGAGAAATTTTATATAAAATTTTTTTGTAAAAGTAAATATAATATCAAACAGGTATTTACAAGGATAATACAATGATTTTTGACTAATAATATACCTAACAACTAAACTTAAAATGTTATTCTGCGTTTTTTACAGTCTATAAAAATGTTAATAAGCAAATTAAACTGATTCTTATAGCAGAGTATAATATCCTTCCTTTTATAACAATCTATTACTTTATAATTCAAATGTTTTTAGTACCTCCTCAAAAAATTAATATTTGGAGATACTGCGAATTCATTTCTTTCCATTGTCGGTGTCACTTCACACCTAGTGCATTAAGGCCCACTTTCTACGGGAGTCAAGGGGGTTTTAAGCTTAGGCTTAATTTGCAAAACCAAACCGAATTAAGACGTTTATAATCTAGCGTTAGCCAAACCCAGAGGTATTAGTGAATCAGATGTTTTTATGCCTAGGAATTAATTTTAGTAATATATACATTATAAATTTGCTTTGGTTGGTATGTTGTTTGTATAACAATTTCTAAGTCTCCCACTTAAGAATGATTAATTTCCGTGTATATATATCAGAAGCCTAATAGCAGAAGTTTCTATCGGAGAGGTATGAAGGTGGTGCTAACTAAATGTTTAAGTTTTTATAAAATTTAGCCAAGTATTCAGCCCTAAAAAAATTTAAAAAAAGTGATTCTTTAACTAGCTGGAGTCTATGCTTATTCTAGTTTCGTTCATTTTTTACACCAGTTTATAAAACAAATAAGCTGTTTAACCTTTATAATCTTATTACTGGTCATAGCTATTTACGAAGCCTTTACTAAGAACACTTGGTTATGTACGCAGTTGAGACCATACTAGTGATTTATTATATTATTTTAAGTTATGCAATATGTAGCTTTGAGCAGAAGTTTACAACCTTGCGATTAATTTCTTAAACAGCGTTTAAAATCAACATACTTATGCAAATTATAATAGAATAGCTTATGCATGTTTTATCTTAATGCTTATCATGTTTGTAACTTTTGCATCCCCAATTGAGGGGTTGGGGCGTGATGCAGATTTAAAGCTTTCATGGTGGTTCTCTAGTCTCATTAACCTAAGCGCTATATGCATTTCGAAATTTAGTATCTGCAAAACCAAGAATGGTAACTAAAGTTAATTTTATGTTTTAAACTGTGATAAACCGAATATTTCATATAATTGACTAAATAAAATCTTTAGTTTTCTCTTTTTGACTATGACCTTGCTGTAAAGCTGATGCTAAAAAAACCTCGCATTACCTTTCATCGTTTTAAAGTTCCTCGCAAAAAATTCAAACAATTATTTTTTGATTTATTGCATAGTCTTGCTACAACCGTGATGAGTAAACCAACAAATTAATCTACATTTTCCCAGGTAAAAGTCTCGTGAGGTTTGTCTCTCCGCAAAAGAACTGCTTAATCAGGTTACGTTTTTAAAAGAGTAATACTTTTTAAATGGGGCGATTGTACGATTACAACGACCCTGTAGATACAAAATAATAAAATCATTAACCAACCTACCTTACTATTATTATAATAATATAAGTTAATGTCATAGTTACTTCTATATTAAAATAAGGTTAGAGTAAGCGTAAGAGTTACAAAGTTTTCGTCCCTGTAGATATAATTAATTAGAAGTTATTAATTGCTTACGTCACTTCTATTATAATAATACTTGCAATAACATTATTTAGCTATTGTTATATACTTAACATAGATACATTAAGGATGTTTACCGTTATTATGAGTGCTACAGTAATAGTTCTCCATAAAAAAAAATCTGTCTTTACGAAAAGTGTGAAGGCTTTTAAACAATAAATAAAAGCAGACTCCGAAATACAAGTAAAATTTAGATAACTAAAATGGCCGACTGATATTATATTATCATAAGAAAATATTATTTAAAATAATATTTTTTTTAGTGAAGATCGACTTCTACCAAGCTGGGCGGAGTTGCTGACTTTTGAGTAATATATAAGTACAACTTTTAAGGGGTAAAACACTAAATCGCTATAGCGGAATGTAGTCTCCAAAGTTCGACTTTAAATTTTCCTAAAAAAGTTAATTTTTCCAAATTTTACAAATAATTAGATATTTACAATGTTTCAGCCATAAGACTCGGACGCGACTCAAAAGTGCTCAAAAATTTTAACAAATTTCTTTCAACTACTTCAAAATTACTATTATATATATATATATATGCACATAAAACCCAGCAATGCTGTTGAAAGAGATCAGCTCGTAGGTAAAAGGCGTCAACATGCATGGTATTTCATGCGGTTTCCTGCGGACCTCTCAGAAGCGAGGCGAACAGGGTTAAACGTACCACACATTATGCCAGTCCATTGATAGACTCATTACCATATAAAAGTCCCATGAAGGACGCCAAGCACACGCCCCCACTGAAGACTAAAGTAAAGATTAAGATGAAGAAAAATAAATAAAGGTTTGCATGTAGGCGGACGGCGCTGTCGGTGTCCTATAAGTATACTTTGGACAATTCTAGCGCCTTTGTGTTTCATTGGCTAGACGTTCAATGGAGGTTACTTCAAAGTAGTACTGAAAAGCACAAGAGTATGTGTTATGCTAAATTAATACAGATTGGGAAGTTTTTTTAATTAAATAAATAACTCTGTGCCTTTTTTACTAATATTAATCTCAAGGAATTCATTGCTTTCAATAAAAGCAAATGTGACTAAAAAAAATTAATCTTAAAACTTTATTTAATTTCCTTGAGGGCCGACGTAGTAAGTTAAATTTTTCAACGTTTTCCCCGAAGCAAATTCCTTTAAACTCTCTAGTTTGAACAAAAATAAATTAAACAAAAATAAATTAGATAATAAAGAAGATTATTAGCAAAAACGGGTGATTCTTCACCAAAATTAACAAAATTTTTATAAATTTTGGTCAACGTTAACCGAGTGTGACTGAAGAGATGTTACTAATCGCCTCTTTAGTCAGAAAAGCTTGGTGCGATGTCAAGATGACGTTGTTTAAGGACAAAAGCAACGAGAGAATGTCGTCAGTGATCGTCTCTTCCCCTCTATTTTCAAAGAAATAGCCACTTTCATTCTCGTAAACGTCCAATCCAGCCCCTTTTAGAAGTTGTAATAATATGCTAAAACTACTTAAATAGATCAAAAGAAAACCTTTCACTTGCCCAGACTTTAAAGCTTCTATAAGATCCGTAGTTTTAACTAATCCGCCCCGCGAAGTGTTAATAATGATAACACCTTTTTTCATCTTACTAATTGATTCTTTGTTGATTATATAACGTGTAGAATCTAAAAGAGGCACGTGCAACGAGATAACATCGGAAGCCGCGTAGAGCTGATCCAGCGAAGTGTACTTCACATCCGCCTTTCGTTCGATTTCCGGCGATCGGTAAACATCGTAACATAACACTCTGCAGCCAAAACCAAGCATGATGTCAACGAACACTTGACCGATCTTCCCGGTACCAATAACACCCACTGTCTTCCCGTGTAAATCGTTACCAACAAGCCCTACACAAAAGTTAGAAACTTAAATTCTAAAGAGGGGTTCGTTTGTTTAAATACCAGAAAGTGAAAAGTCGCCGTCACGGACACGGTTGTAGGCTCTATGAATCTTTCTATTCAACGTCAGGAGCAGAGCAGTGGCAAACTCAGCAACGGCATACGGAGAGTAAGCGGGAACTCGCACCACACTAATTCCAAAGCCAGCAGCCATACCAAGGGCAACGTTGTTAAAGCCAGCGCATCTTAAAGCAATCAGTTTGACTCCTGCATAAACATTTTATAAAGTTAATTTTTATTAAAATTTAATGTACAAAAAACCCATTCTGGCTAAAATTTTAACTACTTCTTCTCCCACATCATCGTTTACAAAAACGCATACGGCCTCGCAGCCTTGTGCTAAGTTAGCTGTGTCGATGCTAAGACGGGTCTCCAGAAAGTTGAATTCATAATTGTACTTTCCCTCACTATTTATTCTTTGAAAGCTCTCAATATCGTAGTTTTTGGTATCAAATACAGCAACTTTGAGGGTCTATGATAGACAAAACAATTATTATCAGACTTAAAATCAAAGAACAGCTGGTGTAACTGAAGAACTCTTCTGTGAAGGCTTTGTGGAATGCTGAACGAGGCCGGCACGTAATTTCTTAACAGTCTTACTAAAGTATCGAAGCATACTATAAGCAATGGAAGGATGCTGCGTAATAAGACTTTGAAAATCGCTATTTGTTAGTTTGTAAATTAAGGCATCAGTTTTTGCAAGCACAGAAGCAGAATGCTCAGTTTCTTCAAAAAAAGATCCTAGTCCTGACAAAAATTTAGTTAATATTTAAAGCAGAAGTAAAAAACGACCTGCAAAATCATTAACTCCAAGTTCATTAACTTTAACATCTTGCTGAACTTTACTCGAAACCGTCACAGTTAAGACCCCCTACAGTTTATTAATTGCATATGCACTTAAGAGATAACTTCAAAGTGTCACCTCTCCCACGATGTATAGGGAACCTGTTTGATCTCCTTGTTTAAATAAGAATTCTTCTGATTTTAAGTTTACTTGTGTAACTTTTGAAGCTATTGCAGAAAGCATTTCTGAATTAAGGTCGGAAAAGCAGCCTGCCAAGTAATTTATACTCGTATTACTAGTCAAATAAAAGTCCTAGTAGCTTTTTTAGCTTACCGCCACTTTTCAAACGACTTAATATTTCATTACTCATTCTTAAGCTATTTCCTGCTAACTACATAAACGTACCAAACTTAATGAAAAGGACGGTAGTATATTGTTTTATCACATCCTATGGAACTAAAAAAAAATTAGTCCCTTGTCTTTTTTAGAATCCGCCAAGAAAGGCTTACTAAATATAGATTTACTAAAAAGTTTTTATACATGAAACTTTTTGTAATATCACAGAGTAATTAATTACATTACACAAACAGGGCTACTAACATTAGTATTGGGTATACATATATATATATTTACTTATTAACTTAACATACCATTTATTACTTAGCCCATTTAAAGAAGCCTTAATTTTACGAATTAAAGTTTTTCCTTTGGGAAACATTATCGGCGTTAATAAAAAATAAAAATATTTTATGCCCCCACGCTTAGAAATTTAAAGTTTGTTATGAAAAAATATAATCAAGATTACGATAATGCCAACGAGTAGTAAGACTTATTGTGGATGCTAATTTATATAGATTAGCGTTGAAACAGTTGCAACCATTGGTGAGGTGAACGCTTTAAAAATTTTAAAATACTTTCATATACACCGTTAATCGTCATTTTAAACACTAAATTTTGTTGTTAGCGATGCTATTTACCATAAACCAGGAGCCCGTTAGAGGAGTGGAACTAGGAAAAATACTATCACAGTTTAAACACAACATTTGATAAAACACAAAAGAAACATAGAACATGAACATAAAACGCAGAATCAAAGACAAATAGTATATTGCATTAAACAATATGTACACTAACCCTAAAACAAAAAATACAAGAAAACGGAATTAATTTATTTACCGCATATAAATAATTTGACCCACTTTGTCAATGATACAAATTATACAGTAAAATTTTGTAAAAACTAATCAGGTCAATTAAATTTATTATACAAATATGGAAGCATTTTTTGACCTTTTGTATAGGTAGAAATACATACCAAAAACTGGTTAATAAAGGATTTCTTCCTTGCTCAAAAAAAAAAAAATTAATTCCTCCTTTTCTTTTTTGTTTTTGTTTTATAGTTAGTGTATATAATGTTTAATGTAATATCTCTTTGTTTTAGTGTTCCGTGTTTTATTTTTGTTCTATGTTTCTTTTGTTTTTTTGATTTTTGTGTAATCCATATTTTGTGTTTTGAAGAGTGTTTTATATGTTTTTGTATACTGTGATATTTAGTATTTTTCCTTTTTTAGAGTGTAGATACTGTGGTAGGCTAGAATCTAATAACCTGATTATAATTTTAATAATTTTTAAGGTTTTTAATTTTACAGAAAGAATTTAAAAAAAATAATATAAATAAGCGACTTATACCATAAATTAAGTTGCCCCACTTTATAAACATTTTTGGACAGAAATCTAAGTGAATATACTTTTTTCCATCAGAACAAGGTATTGATGATGCAGTCATCATATAGTTTGAGAAGCTTACGAACCCTGCCTTAAACTTCTAAGCTCTTTAGGACCTTTTGTTTATAAATTCCTTTCAAGTTTTTAGGCACTTTTAATAATACACATGCCCTCTAGACATTAAGCTCCCAATAAACTATCCTGTAGACAGTTACTATCAACACTTTGTTCGGTTTCTATAGACCAAAACAATATATTAAACCTGCTCTTAAGGCAATAAAGCTAAAACTTCTTTACAGCTCCAGAGACTAAAGAGATACCACAAAAACGAAATACCGAAATCCTGTTTTTATTGAACTAATATGAATATATTTTATATACAATTTTAAATTAATCTTGATAGATTAAATGTACCAGTTAAAATTAATATAAATGCAAAGAGCAATCCTCAGTGGTATGGAATCTACCCTTTTTTTGTTCAATTTTCTTTTTAACTGCACACTGTCATTGGATCATACAATTAACACTTTCAACCTAATTATGCATCTGCTACTAAACAAAAAAAAATTTATGGCTGCAGGATATTTTTAGGACAAAGGGACCTACCACAAATTTATGATCAAATATAGTTAAGATGTTAGAATAGCGTATTTCTCGACGTAAAATTTTATAAGTTTTTACCGCAATATATATATATCACGAGGATATTATAGTACATACTTCTAGAAATAAATCTAAAGTTTCGCACCATACCCACAATAACTTTAAAAGGGGAGCCGTTCTCTTTGCGCCCTTAAACATAATCTGGGCCCTCACTATCTTAACACTTGCGAGGAAACTCCTAATATTTATGCTCAAAGATATAATAACTATGGCTTTCGCCTTCATTAAACGAGCTCATTAATTCGATATAAACTTTTTTTTTTATTTTCCAGCTCTTGGTAGTTAGCAAAAGCCTTTTTAATTCCCTATTAAAAAAAATTAAAAATCTTTATCGGCCTATAAGTTTATTATTCAGCAGTGGTAAGTTGCGAAGGCCATATTCCAGAGTCTCAAATAGGTTTCCATAAGAAGTACTCTACAATTCAATAAATCTTAAGACATTCTAATTATCTAACTAAAGCTGTAGCAATTTCATAGCCGGATTTTAAAATGGGAAGAGTGCAGTACCTGGTAGCACACCGTAGCACCAACCACGCTCCTAGAGAATTCAGTCTTCAGATCGGACAGCGATATTGAAAAAAGTTAGTTTTAGTCTATAATGCGATTAAGTTAAAGTTAGCATGAAAGCTTAGTATAAAGGACGGTTAAGTAAATAGTAATACTAAAGATTATTAAAAAGATTAAGGCCTTATTATGAACACTATAAATTCCATAGCAAAGTTTAGTGACCTTTTAATGTATTAATAAATTTTTTTAAGGTTAAGGTTATTGCAGTAACCTAAAAAACATTTAATAAAAGTCGGATAATGTGGGGAAGGCTGCAAATTTTTTTTTAGTTGTCCAGTAAGTCTTTTTTGTGGAGCCATTCAAGCTTTGCTGTGTTAGTAGTAAATTCTTGATAGTTTAATAAACGTATATGTAATTATGTATATAGGGGGGTGTTACAGGGAGTAAAGTTAAGCCTGTATAAGAATGACAGGCAGGCATGCGCAAGCAGTCACCAGCGCCATAGATATGAAAGGCATGCTTTTTAAAAATTGTAGGTCTTATTTATTTGTTGTTTTCGTTAGTTTAGGGTCCATTGAGGCTCAAAAGAAGACGGCGTCGTAGATAGAGAGACACTTACTGAGGCATGGTACACTGAATATCGAAACATTTAAATTTATTAGAGGCAATGAGCCTAATACTTTACATTTTAAAAATCTTATAGATTCATTCATTTGTTTTATTATTCTAAAAAATAAAGTGCTCAAATGTTTAGAAAAAAATTGTTTGTGAGTGTTGTAATAAAAAATGCTTTACTAAATGCATACTTAAGAGTAAGAAATTTTAACTTTAAGAGTGGTTCATTAAAGGATGCGTTTTACTAACCGTATGTGACTTAGGTTATAAAAACTTACGTGGGAATAAATGTCCTTGGCCTAAAAAATTTGGAATAAAAAAAAATTAGTTACCAAACCTATGAAAAAGGATTGAAACAATGGGTATCTAAATAAAAGTATAAAAAAAAGGTAAAACAAGGAAGTGTAAAAACTTTAATCGGAGCTTTATAAGGCTTGCACTTTCTAACTGTTTGAGGGAATAGGTTACCGCAGTGTTTGGTAATTTATACAAGCAATCAGTATTTGTACGTACGTTACCAAAGGATAAAGGAAAAGAAATTACTCTCTATTAAGCGGGCCTAAAGAAACTTAAATATCTCATCAAGAATTACCGTTTAGTCCAGTGGTTGCTGTGACCTAAGGGAAACCTTAAACTAAAATAAGTGCATCTGCGTATACACAGTGTGTTTTTGTCCAATTAGCATCTTCCTTACTTTTGTGGACGTCATATTGTTAGTAGTGTGGTGTTGTGTATTTTTTAAAGATATTACCATTACATATACTACAGAAGGGCCTAATAAGAATACAGGAGTGTAAAATTCAAGTTGTTGGTTTGATGTGGTAATGAACTCTGATAACAATAATTCTATTATAAAGTCCGTTTCTACCAATATAAAAAGTTTTATCGAAAATTATTGGAAAGATTCTGTTTTGTTGGAAAGTTTATTAATCGCTTCTTTCCTATCTTTTAAAATCACTTTGTAATATTTTTAACACAACCATTTAGGCTACTTTTGCCACTTTCCTTTGTGAGAATTGTCAAAAAAAATTATGTTCCTCTTGTAAATTAGAAACAAATATATTTGAAGAAAGATTGTTATTTGGTTAAGTAAAAGTTCTATTACCTTTCAGCAAACTCTAATATTCTAATAACTTTTACAGCGGAAAACAAATCTCAAATAAAAAAAGAAGCAGAAAATTTTTTTTCTTATCATCTTAGAAAATATTGTAGCTACTTTTTATTACTTTTTACTTACACTTAACTTTTAATTGTTTTATCTTTCAGCAATATGTTATCTCCACCAGAAGCAACTGGAGTTATATTGTGAGTATCATAGAACTCTTCTTTGTTTGCAATGTTTTATTAGAGGCATGAAATTATAAAGCTTATAGAATGTAAACAATTTATATAATAAATTAATGTAAAGAGCATTACCGTGATTCTCTTTGTGAGTGTGTGTTGATTGAAGAAGCTTTTGATACTTTATTGAAAAAGTTTAACGCTATGACGAATAAGGTGCTTAAGTATAATTTTAATTTAGTTAACTTTTTATTAAGTAAATGAAATTATAACTTTTTTTTATCTTTTTAAAGAAAATAAAGAACACAAGTTTGAAGGAAATATTAATAAAAATTCTTTGCAAAAGTGTTGAAAATTTGTTTAACCGTCGTGTTGACAACATCCAAGGGATAGTGGCTCAGGTTATAACTAGAGATATATCTGTTAATAATTTAAACATGTATAATATTATTATCAAGCCAATTATGAGAAAAAAGGCTTAAATCAAGAACCTTTTTTTCGTTAATAATTAAAAATTTTTTATGAATAAAAGCAGAAAAGTATTACTTAACACCTTATATTAATTATTAGGTTTTGCTTGATATAAATTCTTCGCAGAAAGAAAGCTCATATTCGTATTGATTCCATCCACAATTAATTTTTTAATGCTCTTGCTGGCCTATATTGTTTATTATAAAAGGTCACTATCTACATCTGAGATTTCGATAAACTCTCAAATGAAATTAACCGACCGATTTCTGACCTTGCTTCATGCCCTCCCCGTAAAATTCTACTTATTCTGCATTTTTTTTGTTTTTTGTGATTTGCTTTGTTTGTCTTTATATAACTACGAAAAGTCATCTTTTGATTTTTTTTCACTACACAGCAAGAAGAGTTATTATGCATGTTTTCCGCAGGATTTAAGACTAATTTTTTGAATAGTTTAGTTGGTTTACTTACTCAAGAGGGTACTTCGCGTTGTACTATTAAAAAAGTAAGTCCCTTTTTTTGTCTAATTGATTAGAGGTGGAAAAACAATCCTCGCTTAAAAGAGATTTGAAAGACCCTCCCACGGCTTTTGTTGATAGTAATAGCTTAAAAGAGTGTAAGAGCTCAGAAAAACACACAATTTTAAAGTTGATTTCGGAACTTATAAACTTCGAGGAGTTGCATTTTAAAGTTTTGTATAACAAGCGAATAATTCAGAACTTTCATTTAGATTTAACCATACGCAAAAAGAAATTGATTAAAGAGGAGGTTGTTATCCTTATGACTTGCGTAATTTTTTCTAAAATTTAATAGTATAGGTACAAATTATACTAGATGACGCGAATGCCTTGAAAACAACCCTCGAAAACAACTTGGATTTGTTGGCCTCAATTTACTTATATTTAAATAGTTGCAGGTAACCTTTTTATTCTAGCTACACAGAGACCTTCTGATCTTTATAAATTTTTAGCGCGGCAGATAATTTTCTTTGTAATTCTGAAGAGTTAAAGATGGGTATTTCTTTACTACTGGCTTACCAGAGGGATAATATTGAACATCTTAGACGTATCCACTCGTTTGTTTCACTATTAGGTTCTTCAGTTAAGCTCGCTTTTTATAATTACTAAACAACGCACTACGTTGCAGATCGAAACAAAGTTTCATTGAATCTTACTGACAGCCATCCGTTACCTCCTCGTCCTCCAGACGCATGCATTTGCTCCATCTACGAATGCGCAAACTCAACTTTTCCATCTGTTTATCCTCCACTTACTTCTTTAAATGTTCCAAATAACTTTGAAGAGTTAAAACCGGTTTCTTTAAAAGTAGACCACGAGCCCTCCTTTCAACAGGAGTCAGCCTTGACGAAAAGTCCGGAGAGGCAAATTTATCCTTTTCAATTTTTATTATTTTTGTGTATAAAAATGTTTTTATTAGAAGAGCAAGTGACTCTTGCTTAGACCGTAAAAGCGTGGAGGATGACTATATTAAGGCTGTCTTGAAAGAACTGAGGGAAAAGTTTTCCGAAAAAGTTAACTTGTAACAAAATTACTTATAAAGTTTATTGCGGTGAGACAAAACACTTTATTAATACTTTGGGAGTTACCTTTTTTTGCTGCTAGCTCGACATATATTATATACATTTATATTTAAATTCACATTTTTAAACTTTTCGGCCATTATAAACTGACTTTCAGACTAATTAAGTGGTATAAAATAGGGAAGATTAAGATTTTCACATAAGAAAACTTAGAGGCTAGGTAAAGCAAGTCGAGATCTGCTTCAAAAGGTGAGCACCCACTAACATAGGCCGGAACATTTTTAACATATTGATAACTGTATAAAAAATCTACAACATAGGCACATAAGGCCGACATTCCCTTTAGCGCAACACAGCCCTCCCCTCTGTAACTTGCCTCTCGGTTAAAGCTCTGTTTAACGAAAGGAGTATCAAGCAGCGCTAACTTGTTTTTGCTTTATTACTTTTTAATAACTATAAATTAAACCACCAATATGTAAAATGGAGTGCAACCTCTAAAGATCATGGTATTTTTGCGCCTTAGTGGCTGTCTTGACCTCTTCGCCTCTACATAATTTACGGGTGTCCGTTGTTTGTAATATATTATTTTTAAAAAATTGATAAACAAATGATTCAATCTTAAACCTAATTTTTTTTAATTTATACTTTTGTTTTTTATATACTTTATTCTTTTTTTTTCTTGAGAATACACGGCATATTCATACAATTAAAGGTTAAGGACACCATTGAGGGACGCGTTTCTTTCAATTAAAAGTGTTTTTCTTTTCATTGCATGTATAGCAACTTATAAATTGGGACACCAGTCAGCAAGGGCATCAAGACAGCGCTGTAGGTGCTGGCATAGCAAGGCGGAGCTTCTTTTTAACTATTGATCTTTTTATATATATTTTTCAAAAACAAACAATAAATAACACTATGTTTATGTTTTAAATATTATTTCGCTTGAGTAAATTTTAAACATTACTATATTCTTGGTTTGTGAAATTTTTATACTAGCGCGCGCCGTCCTTAAGGGATAATTGTATTGCGCGATGAAAAAGATAGAAACTCATTTTTAGAGGTCTTGACGTAATGCATCGTTTCGATTCATAGTGCGCGCTTCATGAGGCTTGATTTTGGAAATTTTTATGAAAAGGGTTGTAAAGTTTTAGCATATACAGGCGAAACTTTTAATACTAGTATTTTTTTTTTAAAGATAATTTTAGCATTATTACTTTAAAGTTTTAAGGGTAATTAATTTTGTGTTCTTTCTAAGGGGCTTTATAAAGAAAGTAAGTTAGAACTTAATATTTTAAATAATTCTTTGTTTCTTTACTGTGGCACCCATTTCTGAGCTTTCTAAAGTTAATGTTTCCTATTTAATTGTTAGTTCTTAATATTCGTGTCGAGTTTGAAAGCAAAATATTTAATTTAAACTCAATTAAATTTAAGTCTTAAAAAAATTTATATACAGACTTTTATTTTTATAAACATGCTTTTATATAATATTAAAGGCGTATGGGCCTAGATCCAACAGCGCGTAGCCTAAAAGGTTAAACTATACAGTAATTTGTTTGGAAAGTATATTCGAAGGAAATTTTAATTCGTTAAAAACTGTTTACTAACGTTTTTTAATTGATTTTGTCATCTGGATCAAAAAATTTCACTAACTTTACATTAGATTCGAAAAATTGTAGCATATTAGCTTCAACTTGTCGGTCTTTAACTAGTAATGAAAGCAACGTTGCAAAAATGCAGAGATTATAGAAGCTAAACCAAAGTAATCTCACTTTTTTCTACTTAAACGACACGTGTTTGTAAAAAGTGTGCTCAGCATACGCATGTGTACTAGGATTTAACTAAACACCTGCTACAAGTGATGAGAATGATTTTGATCACTCCCTTAATGATCATACTATTATCGGCAATGAAATTACCCAAATTACCTCTATATAATCTGTTACTTAACTTTAAAGGGCTTTCAAACATTAAAAAAGCTTTTTGAGTTAAAAAAAAGAGAAAAGTAGTGCATAACTAACAAACATTACAAAAGAGTGGGAATTACAGAGCGGTTAGAATTAAATATAATTATACTCAGTTAATATTCGTACAGCGCCAAAAAAGTTTTTTGTAGTTTGTAAGTTCAACGAAGAGTATATCTCAATACGTTTCTGTAGTAAACCGTAATTTTCCTGTAAATCCATTTTAACCCCGTTATTATTCTAAAGCTTAAATTCGTTTTGGTGAAAAGAATTCAGCATAATCGTAAATTTTTGGTTAACTACTTTTTATAAACTAAATGCCTCTCATATGCTGGATATCGCTGTATCATAGAATTTACTTAGGCTTAAGCCTAACCATTCTCTAGAGATATAGTTACAAATAATATACTGAATTTACCCAGCATATACAAATTACTAGAATAATGATGAGCAGAACGGGTCTGTTGAAAGGCATGCGTACAGAAAAAGGGTATTATCTGTATACAGAGCGCTTAAATAGGTTAGAAAAAAGAAGTTTAACTTCGTCTTTTAATTTTAAAAATACGCTCCTTTCTCCATCCACGAAAGAAGCATTTCAACCCTTCTCTATTTAGTTCGCAATATGCTAAGACCTATGCACTTTTCACACGGAATTTTTAGCCGATGACGGGTGCTCTCTTACGTCAAGCCCATTTTGTAATCACGTGCTTATAATGTATAAGTATATATGAGGGCAAAAGTTAATTCCGTAAGCCGTTAAAAACCCGAAAAAGAAAATCGTGTCGTTGAGTTTCCAACTCACGACCTTGAATTTACCTATTGAATTTCGTTTATGAGATCAAATTTTTCTTAACAATAGTTAAAATGCAAGCATTAAGGAAGCTATGTTGTTAATAATTAAACTTTAAAAGTTTAGAGAGTCTTCTATTAGTGCATATACAGTAGGTGGCTGCATCTTATCGACTCGTTTTCTTAAGAACATTGTTCTGGTCTAAAGTAAAATAGTTACTAATAAAATTTAAAAGCCGGGTCGAAAATATCTTTTTATTGTCCGTATTTGTTAATCCTATTAGAATACTAAATACTTTAATTTCTCTTTAAGTGAAGGAAAAACCGTTTTAGTCGTATCTTAAAAAGTTAGCCGGGAAGACCGTAATATTAAAATTTTTAGTTTATAATGATAAAGGCAGTAATATTAAGGACGGCGAGTTGTATCTGATGTGTCGCTTAAGCGTATACTACAAGTAAAGACATTAAAGTTATAAGAATATTTAAATAAGTTCTTTAGAGTTAAGTCGGTATACAGTTACAACATCAGTTTAGACTTAGAAAATAAATAATACCATGTTATGCTGAAAGGGAAAAAAAATGTTTTTCTTTAGGGCTGCGAAGCTCCCTAAAGTATCATTTGCGGAAGGTAAAGGGGGTTGCCTGGGATGTTAGTCTAGCAAACAACTTGTGTATATACTTTGGACCTCCGCCCCGTCGGTTTTTTTAAGAAAAATGGCTGTGAAGCTGTCAAAAGCTAGCTTGTTACCTTCTTTAAATAATGATCGAAGTGATGAACTAAATTTTCGGAAAGATGAAATTGAACACTTTGAAAATTTATTGAAGTTTGCCGCTTCCATCTGTCCTTCTTCAGTAGAACCAAAGACGAGTAGTCAGCAAGTCGAGGATATAGAAAAGGTCCGTTCATATGAATTAAATATTCTTCAATATTCCTTTATTATTAAAACTTAATAAAAGGCAATATACAAGCTTTCTGAGTGGTATTCTCTTCATAATTGTCACTCTAAGTTGGAAACCATGATTAAGTCAAGTCGGGGATTCCTTACGAGATTATCTAAATCAAAGTCGGGGAAGTTGGTTCATATCCTACTTATTATAATTAGCGTGATATTTTTCATTTGTAAAAGAAACAAGATTTTTTTATACCTAAAGAAATAATCACTATAGCTTCTTTTCTATTAGCACTTCTATCTATTTTATGTAACACCACATAAATTTAGTTTTGAAAAATTAAAAACATCACTTTTACAATCAATACTTTGAACTATAATGCATATGTTTACGAATTCTTAAATAGTATATTTATTGATCAAATATGTCCATTAAATCAAGATGCGGACTATGGTGGGATCTTATTTGGATATGGAAGGCATAACCGTTGCCATTGCTATTGATCTTTGCAAAGACTGCGTCGAGTGGTGTCAGAAAGAAAAACGCTCTTTTCTTAGGCAATCCGTGGAGTGCCGCTTGATTGCTTTATACCTGGAAAACAAAAGCTACACAGAGGTTTCTTTTCACTTTTACTAATTTCCTTTGTATTTTCGAATTATAACTATTACTTCATCGTTTGCTTCAGATATATTTATATATACTATAATATCGTGGTATATACCATTTATCCTATGACCTTATTATAAAAGTAAAATTTTCCTTGAGCCTTTTTTGAGTAATGTCTTCTTTTAGTTATTATATTTTTATTTTTTACGTTTTGCATCAATCTTCAGTTTACTTTATTTACAACAATTTTAATTTATATATTTATACTATTTTTTTATAAAGTATATTTATATAACTTATCCATTTCGCGTAATTTATATGTTTGAACTATCTTTGTTTATATTATTGTTCTTAACTTTGAAGACGCGTCTGTATTACACTGACTAAAATAATTTTTTATTATAATAATATTTACCTCATCATCACAAAAGTTGTGACCAAATAATATTTTATAATAATTCGCTTTGAATTCTTTACTTCAATTTTAGTTTTTTTTTTTTTTCAAATTATTAGTAGATTATATTTTTTAAAATTTTTACTAATAGAGGTGCACTATTTTTTTTATTCTATGGCTAATTTTTTTCCGATAGTGACGATAAGCGTTTCAGTATAATATATTAATTTTTGCATTCATACTTGTTTTATTATTCAGTATTAATCTGTACGATGCCTTGTTCTTTTAAAATATTTTTTATTTATATCGTTAAGATAAAAGTTTTTTTTAAACTTCGTTGCTCTCTTTAATTAAGAATGTTATTATTATTATTCAATTTATACATTGCTTTGAGCTTCCTTTACTTCGTACTATTTTCCCTTCCTAATTTTATACTTCTTTTAAATTCTCTTTATTATCGAAAGCAAAGTTGGAAAGAAAATCCAAGTTCATTTATTTTTCTTGCTGTAGGCTCTTGGTCTAATCAATAAAATTACTAAAGAGCTAAAAAAGCTGGACGATAAAGCTTTGCTTGCGGAAGTCCATCTATTGGAATCCAAAGTTATACTTTTCTAATTTTTTTTTTTTAACTTCTCGCCGGACTTTTCCTTGCACTAATCAGGCTTATCACTCGCTGTCCAATTTGACCAAGTCGAGATCCGCTTTGACCTCAGCAAGGACCGCTGCTAACGCCATTTACTGTCCTCCTCGCTTGCAAGGTCGTCTACTTTTCTTTAGTTCCTATTATAATTGCCATGATATGCGCTTTTTATTCTCATTGTATAACTAAAAACTTTTTCAAATAAGTACAAATGTTTAACATTAAATAGTTATAAAGTTTATAGTTGTAAATATCTTTTTGATTTCCATTTTACTTTATTCTTGGTTTTATTGTGTTCTTAACAAATAATACGAATTTTTAATTATTATACATTAATGAGTTTATTAATGCTTTTTATATATTTTCTGAGGATTATTTATCGTCTCTTAATATTTTTAGATATTTATAATTATTTGATTTTTTATATTTAAAGTTTATCCTTCATTATTTTAGTTAGAGTCTTGTTTATTTATTAATGGACACTTAATCATTATTTGCAGGTGCTCTGGATCTCCAGTCCGGCATACTAAATGCGGAAGAAAAGGACTTTAAAACGGCCTATTCGTACTTTTATGAGACTTTTGAATGTTACGATTCCAGCGGGGAAGCCGAGTTGGCCACGACGCCGCTCAAGTATATGCTTCTTTCTAAGATTATGCTCAACCTGCCGGAAGTATTAATGAGTTGTTGTATATTTATATATTTTAAATACAAGCATGAGGACATTTCCCATTTATAATCTATACTTTCAAGTTTTTTAAAGCATATTTTAGGTTTTTTTTACTTTAATTTTTTTTTGCAATAGCGATTATGAATACTTTTAATATTTACTATTAATATTGTATATATAAATATTTTTGTAAAATTTTACTCACTAATTTTTAGTCTTTTTAATTCTAAAAATATCAAATATAGACTTTACTATAATAAATATTAAATATAGTTCAAGTATTATTTCTGATGTATACTGTTTATTATCTTAAAAGAATATAGGAGGGTTTTTCATTATAAGTATGAAAAACATGATTTTTTTAAGCTTGTAGTAATTATCATAATGCAAAATATAAATTATTTTTTTATATAGTTGCAGACGTTGTCCTTATTATTAAAATAAAAATGAGCTGTTTGGTTAAAGAATTGTCGTTCATCTAATTATATCATGTTCAGTTATGTGTATTTTTCTTCTTCTGTTTCTGTATTACTACTATTTGTTCTTTCTTTCGTGTTTGCTTACTAATAAGTTGTATGTAGTTTGTTATATTTTTTATATATTATAAATAAACCTAATTCTGTAAATATTCTAAAAGGACGTAGAGAGCATCATCAATAACAAAATTTGCAGCAAATATGCAGGAAAACACATGGAAGCCATGAAGGCGGTGGCCTCCTCGTTACGCGATCGCTCATTGGATAAATTTAAATCCGTCTTGGCCGAGTACCCCAATGAGGTTATTTGTTTATAAAGCATAGTGTATTAAATTATTAAGTTTAACAAAATTTATTGATGGAAAGTTATAAGGTTTACTACCTACTGTAATAATGACATTAATACTGCTTACTTCTAAAATTTTTTTTTAATTATGCTGGCTTCAGTTTTATGCTGTCTTTTATATTATTGTTATCGCTACTACTTAAATATTATATAAACTGCTGTCCTTTTGCTATTAACTGTTCTCATTGACGTCGAAGTTGTCGGAGGACCCAATCATTGTTTCCCATTTGACCGATCTTTACGAGACAATGTTCGAGCAGAATCTTTTTCGGATCATCGAACCGTTTTCACGAGTCGAAATAGCGCATATTTCTGCGTAAAGTTTTTTGTTTTACTTTACTGCTTTCTATTTATTGTTTTTTTAATATAAGTTTGTTACTATATTTTGTTTGGGTACAAAATATGTACATTTACTTTTTTCTTATATTTATAAATATTTTTTATTTATATAATTATTTTTGTTTTATTTTTTTATATTATTTTTATAAAACTGTAATAATTTTTATAGAAACTTTTTCTACTAAAAATTTGGTTTTTTAATTATTATTTATATTTATTATTTTATTGCTACAATTTTTTTATTTGCTCTTTCATTATAGGTATACATAATATTTATATATCATTTACTGGTTAATATAATATTTTTTCTATTTTATATATATTAAGGTTGTTTTTGTTTTACTTATAACCTTTTCATTTTCACTTGTTTATTGTATATTTTCACTTATTTATAACTTTTACTATTCTCTATTAATTCCAAAATATCAGTTTACATAATTTTTATGTTTGTGTTCTTATTATTTACTTTCTCGATAGTTTCAATTGTATTATTTATATTTATTATTACTAAATCAATAATTATTATTTTTACCGAATTGAGGTGCATTTTATATATATTTATGCCTATTTTTTTTAAATTACTTTATTAGTTCTTATATTTTTTGTTTCTATTATATTTTTATTTTATACATAAACTATATTTTTGGTCTCCTCAAATCCCCCCCCCCCCCCTTTTTTTTTTTATTTTTTATATATGGTATTTATATTTTTATAATCCCTTATCAAAATTCTTTATTCGGCTTTACATTTACTTCGTATTATAACAAACAATGTAAAAGTTATTGTATAATTTGATAACTATTATACTCTTTGTACTTCCCCCTTTATAATTTTTATAATTTGTTATTATTTATTTATATATTTTATATGTACATTTTAGTTTACGTATTAACAATTTAATGATTTTCATATATTTTTAAGGCTTATAAATATTCCTGTTACTGTTGTAGAAGAAAAACTTTCCAAAATGATTCTAGACCAAAAGTTTGCAGGAGTGCTTGATCAACGTGAGAATAATACTATTATATATTATAGCTGTTGTATTAATTATCTTTTATTACTTCTATTTATTTAACAGGTTATAAGAACTTGTGAATATAATAATACTTATATATATATTTCGAGTCTATTTCTTTTTTTTAAAATTTTTTTTTTTGTATAAGAATAATTATTTATCAATAACTATAATTATTGTGCATTCAAAAGTTATTTTATTTATTTGTTATGCGTGTAATATAAATATCTAATTTTTTTAATTATAGAACTTGTTAAGAAAGCGATGTTATGTTGTTTAGTGTGTTTATATGTATTCATTTGCTTATATGTACTAAATGCCATATTTCAAGTATATCATGTACGTCATGTTATTAAGTCTTTATATTAACTTTCAATATAGTATTAGATAGGAAGGAGGTTACACAATGTTATTATTAGCTAATACCCTTATATGCAAAATCACTCATCTTCTTCCTTTTATTCTTAATCCTATTCGGCCCGGCGGCTCGTAGCTTTCTAAATTTGCTATACATTTCTAGTGTTTGTTGATGCCAGTGTATTTTTTCAGTTATTCTATATTATTCCCCATCTATAATATATTTTAAGGCTGACCTGTTAATTCATGTCCATTATTTTATTATTTTCGTATTCCTTGTTACTGTGTAGGCGCTGGTTGTCTCATCGTCTATGACTCAAAAGTCGTGGATGAATCCTATTCCGTCGCTTTGCAATCGATTATCCATATGAACAAAGTTGTGGATTCTCTCTACGCCAAAGCTCAGCAGCTCACCCACTGGAACTAATTCTTTTGGAATTTGTTATAAAGTTATTGATAAAACTCGTTATAGACTTGTTTTGGTTAGAGTTTAAAGACCTTAAAGCTTTATATAATAGTTTCTTATAAGTTGATATTTTTAAGGGGCCACTGAGCTTTACCTTGCGCTTAAGAACATTTTGTCCATTCGTGAATTGTTAAGTTGACTTTATTGAGCTCGTTAAGTGATTCGCCTACCGAAGTACTTCAAATGACTTTTTATTGCAGTGGCGTTGGCATACAAATAGTGTGCGAACTCGTTAGTACGCTTACATCATTAAACTATCAACTACTAAAAATTGAACTAGTTCCTGTTCTAAGTCGTCCTTAATCCCTAAAACTCAAAAAGCTTAAGTGTATTATGGCATGTATTCTTTTCTGATCTCAGAAATTATCTATAATGCTCAATGCTATTGTTAAAAATGAAAATGCTTATATACTTCAGTGCTTACGTTAAAGGCAATTGTTCCACTATTCATCTTTATTGCCATTCATTGTTAAAGACGGTCTACTTAACAGAACCCCAGGGTATTATAGGGTTTGCTTTAACAAAAATACACTAATAGCCCTGAGCGCAATCAACACAAATAAAAAATTAGCTATAAAAGCAGAGATGTTTGTGACCTTGTAAATCTAAATAAGCAGCCTTTCTTTTTCCATTATGGTCACCACCGAAGCGGTTTAGTACATTAAAATGAAACCAAATAGCTTTAGTTCATAAACGTACTTCCCTTGCCATGAAATGCATTCCAAAATACTTTAGCCGTTGGTGTAACTCAAATGTACACAGTTAATAAAAGACCTCAATTTTTTAATATTTTTTCCTTTTTTTTAAGTTTATTAAAAGCTCTGCTGTAGTGAAACGCATCTACCGGATTCTAAATAATTAACTGTCACTCAAGGTTGCATCACCGCTAATGTTCTCTTTTTTAACGAATTACAACACTTTTAAGTATGAATTACCCTCGATCAAAAATATAGCTTTAAGCCTTACTAAGGTTGTTAGTACCTTAGAGAAAAGTCGCTCTCAATTATAGTTCGTATGTGCCTTGTGGGATGACATGTCATACATTAAACCCTATTTTAAGGCATAAATTGCCATTCACCTTATTCTTTTGCTATAACGAATTTTAAGGTCTGTCTGTTATTGACTAAGGTAATTTATAAGATATGGCCATTGTGATGTATGAACGTATATATAGTTTGCAAAGAGACTATAATCATCCATAATGCATACTGGCATTTCTAAACTAGTTGTCTGAAGGTGTATCCTCAAGTACACTTTCTGGTAACCAATTTTTGGTATCGTTTCAGTTTACGCCAGCTAATCTAGCCTATAAAAATTTACAAGAGTCAGGTCGTGGTTATTATCTCCTCATTGGACGAAATATTAATGACGGTTAAAATTCATATTTTCATCATGGTATATTTAGTAGGGAAGTATACTTAGGTTGTTTACCTTAATTCACTTTTTAAACCTCTTGCTAATAATATGTTTACCATATGACCTAGTTTTTTTAAATTAATACTGTATTAGTACTCAAAGAACTCTGCAATAGATCCCTAGTATTAATGGTCCCTTATGTTGACAAGTACAATAAATAAAAAAAAAAGGATTTAGAATTTTTTAAGAGAAACGCAGAAATGGAAAACAATTAATTTTAAAGTTAAAAAACTAGACTTGTGCAATTTCCTCCAGCATCTCAATGACTCGAGATTTTATTTGTGAGAGCCCTTGTGGGATAGCAGGCGGGGGAATGTTAATGGAAAAAGCTTAGCCAAAACAGCCGACTAAAATTTAATTGTTATTGTTTCAAAGGACCCAACGCCTCTGCTTGTGGCGTTTAAAATATCACAATAATACAAATGTTTTCTTACCTGTTATCGCTAGTACGCTATTTGGACTCTATTTTGATCATAACCCCATCTTCATAGAGAGGATATTAGTCGACCTCGAGTATTTGGGTTAAAAAGGTAACTTGTTGCCAACATACTGGGATCATTTAGACAAAAGCATAGATACCAGGGTGCACACCATTAAGAAACCCCCTATTTAGACAGGGCTGTTATGCAACTGGAAGTAAGTAAAGAGGGGGTCTATAGTAGACCCACTTCATTTGAAGAGCTCAAAAACCAACAATAAAACCCCCCAGTCCATATCAGACCTCTGATTAAGAGACGCCAAATATGAGGGCAAGATATATGAACTCTTGTTTTTCAGGCGATAGAAAATTTTAAGAGATCAACCCTCGAGTTAAGGAGGAATTGAAAGCATGGTTTAACGAAAGCAGGGCGAACTAATCAGTATCTTCTGGGCCAGAGAATAATTCCCTATGGGTATAAACAAGGACCATTAGATCTACTGAGACTAGGGGCATAACACTTCTCATCCATGGCGCTAGATGCCCTCCAAAATAATAGAGGCAGTTGCCGACTCATGGGAAGCCCACCCAACTATGCTAGAGTCCAAGGAAATTGAACACCACCCCAAGCATGGGGTCCACCTTAGTTATAGCTTACCTTTTAAAACAACATATGCAACAAGATTAAGTCCATCACCAGTGCGGCACTTAAAACTATTATTCAATCCCTTAATGCAAGGAATGCCTCGAGTCTCGACGGTATTTTTAATATAATGCTTAAAAACCTTTCTCGGATTTAAAAATTGGTCGATAAAACGCATGACTACTGTTATAGCCCTAAAGTGTTTGCGTTTTGTACCTTATTTGACAGTCACAAGCAATTTTGTTGTTAGGATGAGTTTATAGCAAGCCACCCTCTTGGTTGGAAAATTTTAGGTTTTGTTATATTCCTTATAATAGAGCGCTTTGTTACTTTTGTTCTCGAGTGTTATGCTTAACTCTCAGTTGTTCCCTATTTTTCTTATAGTTTTAATTTAATATAATTGTTCTTAGCGTATTTTCTGAATATTATTTATAGATTTAGTTGCTTTATTATTTCTATCAAGTTTTGGAATTTCTATTACTCTGCTTCCTATTACATTCGCGCTTATCTTCATAGAACGTGATTATTTTTACGTTGGTTATCACAACTATCTACCTCTTCAAGCGGTGGAAATTAGCAGAAGTAGTTTTTATCCCTAAAACTAGACCCTCTAGCCGTTTTATTAGAATTATCGCCCAATAAGCTTGTTGTTTTGCCTAGCAAAGGTGGTAGAATCGGTGACCTTTTCAAGATTACAAGAATTTGTGGTTAGTACGCGCGTTTTGTCTAATTTTTAATTGTTTTTAATTGGGTTTTTGAGAAAAAACTTTATTATTCATCAGATATTCAGGCTTATGGATAAAGCTACGAAAGCTTATACCAATAGAAGAGTAACAGGTGTGGTCTTTTTATATATATTGAATAAACTTCAGATAAAATATGGCGCGATAATCTAGTCTTCAAAATAATTACTGCCAGCTCTCTTTTTACTTAACGCGATGGTACACGCATACCTAACGGATAGAACCTTTACTGTTAGAGTAAGTTTGTTAAGCCCCCTGTTAGACAATTAAAGGTGGGTGTCCCACAAAGTTCCTTGCTACCCTCTTTATTTTTTTCTATCTACATGTCTTTCATAATTATAACAAGAAGCAGGTTACTCCCCTCAAG
Source organism: Zophobas morio (assembly GCF_036711695.1). Classification (NCBI taxonomy): domain Eukaryota; kingdom Metazoa; phylum Arthropoda; class Insecta; order Coleoptera; family Tenebrionidae; genus Zophobas; species Zophobas morio. Next base: position 93,414 of record NW_026972649.1, read on the forward strand.
CCCCCAAAAAAAAAATCTCTTACTACGCCAAACTATCACTCCTCGAAATAAGGTTAAATATCTCGGGGTACGCAAGTCAGTGGATTAACCTGGACTCCGCGTCTTTCTTACGTCTTTCTCCAACCAGAGAAGCTATAACGGTTTTTATCCCTCACCATGAAGGAAAGCAAATTGCATCTAAAAACAAAGATCTGTTATACAAATCGATTATGCGCCCAACCGCCTCTATTGCCTGAGCTTATTCTCCAAGCAAACCTATTCATCGACTACAAATGTTACATGATCGCGTCCTGAGGATGGTGATGAACGCCCCTTGGTTCGTGCGCAACAGTCCACTACATAGAGGATGCAACCTCGAGCTTATTGAAGAATATCTTTATACATTAAGGAGCTGGCTTTATAGAGCCTGTGCTCGCCACAACATACTAATTAGGGAAGCTCTTGGATATGACTCTTGTTGATACACCAAGTACTCGCTGCCAAATATTTTATAGGTCGACTAAAGGGGGGATGTGCTAATTATAGTTTATTTTATTGTGTTGGTGTTTATATCCCTTTCTGACCGGTATCTAAGCCTTTTAACTCTTTTAAAATTAATTGTAAACAAATTTATATGTATACATAGAGATGTACAGATGTGACTAAAAAAAAAATCACTAAAAAAAATTAACACGACTGCCAGTCTATTTTTCATGAACCTTTATTATATACTAACCGCTAAGCGACGAAATAATCAATAGTAGCCATTAAATTGCCTTAAATGGTAATTTGCGTCAAAACTTGTGAACTGGTATTTTTTCCTCAACAGTTAACTTATCATGTATATTTCTTAATAATATAACGGTACTGAAACTTAACTATTTCTCTAAATGTTTTTTTTTTGTTACTTTGCTATTGCGTCTTTATTGATATATACTATTTTACTTAATGATCAGGCACATTCGTTCTTCTCGTTGATGGCGGAATAAATCGTTAGGGGAGTCATGGTTTCTGCGTCTTCTCTCAACAGAGGAAATTGATTAAGAGATTATATATCACGCCTGTGGTAATACAGTGCTATAAATAAATTAATAGAAATGTGCCACGGTGCACGTTGAATTTTCAAGTAGGTCCCTTAACATTCCGCTCTAGTGTTTTGCCAATTTTACGTCAAATATTACTTGTAAATTTCCTAAGTCGATAGTTATTGGCTAAGAGCCAAATTAAAATCCTTATGAACTTTTTAACGCTACGAAAAAAATGATTAGGCCCTTCTAGATTAGTACAAGTAACCCACGGGAGATATCAAAAATTAACTACTCTTGGTGCATTGAAAACATGAGGTCGCGTTTGTTATATAACAATATTTTTTATAACCTTATACTTCCTGTTAAGTTAACCCGCTATAAAATTGGCAAATTAAAAAAACGGTGGTACATAATAGGATGAGAGATTCACATGGCTTTATGTATTATGATTATTACTACAGTTCCTAGATATTTTTACTTATAACTATACTTAGTTTGCATTGGCTTCCGCAAGTCGTCTCAACAGTTATATATATGTACGTAGCAGTATACCAACAAAAAGCGTGGGCTTCGCGCTAAATAAGTTAAAAAAAACTTTCTTTAATTTGGTTAATTTTGTGTCTTAATTATACTCGAGACTAACCGTCCTACCAAATGTTAGTGTACATAGCTATACCTTTATTAAATGATGTTAAATCCGTTTTATATAAAATAGGAAGCAATATTCGAGCGAAACTTGTACAGATACAACAAATACGCTAATTAACGTTCATAGTGCAGCTTTATGTTCTACAAATATTGCTACTACTCCTACTAATAAATTTTTTAATAATAATGGTAATAACAATAATAATTACAAAGCTCTTAATAAGTAAAACTTACATGGTTACATATAAATTTGTTAAAATAAACAAAAGTTGTTCAGTTGGCGTTATGTACAATTTTACTTATAAAATTAACATTTTAAGTTATCGTTCCTGTGATAAAAACTTGTATTGTATGACAATTTTTTACTTCATAATCGGAAAGACAACTATTATCCTGAAGTTTTCTTCCTTTATAAAAAAATAGTTGTTGCGTAGGTTTAAACTTGTCTTCTTCATTAACACACTCTTTTAATTCTAAAATAGTAGTGCTTTCTGTGACCTATTTATAAAGAATTATCTTGCGGTTTTCAAAAATAATAACTTAAGCAACCTTCCACTTATGTATTATCTGATGGGGTGCTACTACCAACCGAACTTTTATAAAGTCGGCGTTAGCTTTAAACTTCCTGCTAGCTAAGTTGATTATAATCAATAAAATAATTGTTATAATTATGTGTGAGCAGTGCATAAAACAAAACCTTTCATATATTTTGGAAATTCGTAATGATGAGAGTTACTACTGTGATTAGCGTTGTTATTAGTGTAATTCGGACTAAGTCTATCGTTTGGAAAGCATCTATCTTCTGTAAAAAAGGATTTCACGTCCTCGAGTTTAATATTTTTAGGATAATTTAAACAAAAAAGTGGCAGCTCATAATAAAAGCCCGAGTTGTCAAAACTACTAAAAATTTGTCCTTTAATAAGATAAGGTTTCACGCATAAATTTATTAATAGTAAGGGAAATGTCACCAAGAAAACTATATATCTTACCGGTGGGAAAGATGACGTTTACACTTTCAAGTATGATTCGAGCTTGGTGCAAATCTGAAAATTCAACAGCTAACCGTAAGGCATCCCAGACCTCTTTATTGCCCCCCTTAGACTTACAATTTTCCCAAAATTGTTTTCTTTTTCTCAATACTTCACTCACGGTGACAGGAAATTCTGATTCCCACTCTGAAGAAAGTAATTAAAAATATGCTGCACACCTAATTATAAAACATGCTACCTACATTAAGGGCTCTTAAATCAAAACTGGCTATAGAAATTATTAGTGTAAAATAGCATGAAATTTAAAAAGGTTAGAAATATAGTACCCCTCTTTTTATTATGTTGTTTTTCTAAAATATTTTTTGACTTGAAATCAACTCTGGTATAGCAGCTTTGAAAAGCCCCCATAATAACTAGCTCTGTAATAGTAATAGTAGTATTTTTTGGTGGTGTGGACAGCAGTATACAACTAGATAAATTAAGCGACCACCAATTTTCATTATACAAGTAACGTAAAACCACTTTATTTGCTTAACAACGCAGAGACCATTTTAACGTTATACTGACTATTTTAAATTGGTTAAACAATATATAAAGAGGGATGAAATCGTCAAATGAGATTTTGATGAATTACTTTATTTGGCAGAAGTTCTTAAAAAATTTAATCTTCCAATCAGAAAATATGCAATACTAAAAAATTATCCCTTTTCTATAGCCACTTGCTCTCGTACGGTAGTTTGATTATATTAACTGTAGCATCTTTGACAGAGATGGGTTAGAAGGAGGAAAACAGAAATAAATTTATTAAATTAATTTTTTTTTCACCATTAAAAGACTTGAGGTAGTAGGCACGTTTTATTTAAAGGTATTTTACATTAATGGAGATTATACAATGCGAGTCTGCTTTTTGTATAAGTCGTTGTTAGCTATATTTGGCACACACTTTTATGAAAATTCCGCATGTTTCACGAACTAAAAAAAAGGCTAATCGAAGCTAGCAAGTTACATAGTATTTGGGAAGAGTGGCTGCCCTTTATACAATGTCAACAAACGAAATACTAAAGTTACAGAGGTAATTATTTCTTGGACCTTTAATGGGGTATGAAGGCTCCTAATTAAAAGCATAATTAATGTCAATTTTTTATTCAACTATTAAGTACAAAATTTTAAATTTTTAATATAATTTTCCTTTATTAATAACATAGAAGAATTACTAATTTCGAGTAATATATTAGTTGTGTTCTTATAATTTAAGATTCCAGGTGTTATTAGTAACCCTCTACAATACCAATCCAGTCGTTTTTTAGTTTTTTTGTTTCTGTTTTGTTTTGAAATTCAATCTATTAGTAAGCCCTGCAGACGAAAATGAACAGCTGCAAGATAAAGAGGTGCTAATTAAGAGATAAATCCCTACATATTTTTTTTAGGGCGTGTCATACTACGGCCGATCTTCTAAGGGAACTTAAGCTGCATAACCTATATTCCCTTCTTATACAAAGGTTAGGGCACGAGTACCCACCAGTATATGCTCCTTATAGAGCTATAATGAGTATCCTGAAGGACTGAAAAAGTGGGAAATATTCGGCCAGATCTTCCACCATTTGGTCTGGGGTGGTAGAAAAACGCTAAAAACCACCACCGAATGAGGCAGGCCTGGCACAGACCCGAGACCACCCGGAGACACCCTCTATGAGGCCCTCACTTAGAAGATAGAAATCCCTAATTCTTTATTTATTTATTTTTTTTTTAAAATTGTACAGTCGCTATGCATAGCACATCTTTGCTGCTTAATCCTTGTTCTCTCTTAAACTATAAGGGTTAAAGAAGGATCCAGACCTCCCGAAGAGTCTTCAGCTACAATGTTTTTGCGTACCCATGGGCAAGTTAGAGGAAGAAAGAAGTACGCAGCAACGACCAAACCAAAAAAAAACGACTTTAAAATCAAGAATACTTAGAGTATATTAAGTAAATAAGATCAGTAAATAATAATAATAATAATAATAATAATAATAATAATAATAATAATAAAGTGTAACGTAAATATTATAATATAAATGAGTTAACGACAAATGAGTGGGTGATAAATCAAGGCCAAAGGAAGCGGTCTTAAGAAGTGACTAGGTCTTTCATACCTGTTATACTGGTCTGGGATATAACTAACAGCGGTGGCTAATGAACTATTGGTATGTCCACTGTATTCTTTATAGCATTTAGTTGCAATTTGTAAGAACAAGGTCTTGATTGCTTTCATTTGGCAGTCACGATGTAACTAAGCACTACGTATGGATCATGGATCATTAATGGTTACTCTGAGGAGTTAGTTTCGAAAATCTGCAGCCTAATTATATGACTCTCGGTAGGACCAACAAACGGAAGCATTCACACCATAATTGGCGAGTAATGGATTTATATAAAAGTAGCTTGTTTTTAAGGTGAGGTTTCCCGTGCCTACATATTAATGGGTATAGGACATTCTTGGCAGCGTTCATTTATCTCAGGAAATACTCAACATGGGCGTTCCAGTTAATTTACTATTTATATTAATCCCTAAGGACATAACGCGAGAACTCCACGTGATAACAATTTTAAAAATATATGTAGAGTTTGATTTTCAATAATAACCCTTCTTTTTTTTGAAATTATCCTTTCTGCACTCTTAGAAGCATTGATAGTTACTTCCAATTAGTAAATCAGGTTTCCAGTGTACAACTAAAGTTTTAAGTATTTAATAGTCAGTGCAGTGGAATTAGAGCGCAGAATATAGCTTTGTAGTCCGCATATTAGGCAACTGATACGGTAGTTAATCTGTAGAAGTCTGCCATATAAATGCGAATAAAAGCGGGTGATAAAAGTGATCCTCGAGGGACTCCAACGTTAAATCTCCCAGATTTGAATTAACTGTTCCTATACGGACTGTGAATTTTCTATGTAATAAATAACTTTTTGTCATCTGGACTAAGGGTCAAGGAAAGTTAAACTCATCCCTCCTACAGACAGTTCCTCTGTGCCAAACTATATCGGAAGCTTTCTCAACATCTAAAAATACTATTGCGGATTATTTTCGATCGTTAAAGGCTTTAGTAACATTCTGGAACTCTTAGAATCGGTTGAGTGTTTTTAACGGAAACCACTTTGGCACTAGAATTATGTTCTTTTTTTCTTTCGCAAAGTTTTTTTATCTTTCGAGTGTCACAGCCTCCGCTACTTTGCCGATGCTGGATAGTAAACTTATGGGCCGAGAGCCCTTAATAAAGTTTCCTGGTCTTTTTAATTTGGAAATACTTTATTAAGTGTAAATGTATATATATTTATAGATATATGGTGCGCTAGTGAACTAATCATACATTTATTAGATTAAATGCTTTAATTAAATAACATTTAGTCTTTTAATCTAAAAATTACATCATAGCAATTTACTAGTGTATTAAGCCTTCAAACTTGGTTACCGAGGAATTCTTAAAACAGGTTGTTTTATTTATCTATTATTTGGTAAACGTTTTAACATATGCAAAGCCTTATTATCCTTTGAATTTAAATAATTGCCATCATATAAGATACACACAACTCGAAAAGCAGAATTTACCAAATATAGTTCTTTTAGTTATGCCTTGGCTTCTAGTACTGTAATAATTGTGGTGTTCCCAGACGCCTAACTCTAATGACCCAACATTCTTTAAAGCGCCTTAACTTTTGGCCAGGACGTCTAAAGCTTGAGCGATATTGAAGACCAGTAATGATTAAGAGGTAGAAGTAAGGGCAAAGGGGAATATTTGAGGTAGAATGCAAACAGCACAGGTGTACAGTACCTGAGGCTACGCACTTGCCCGGGGTTAAAATATATCTCGGGTATAGTGCGAAGCATTTTAGTATAAGATCTCCATTTTGCCTATTTTTCTCTTCTAGTTAATTAAGAGATACCTTAGTATAAACGGAAGTACTACGTTAAGGGCAGTCATAAATAACAATTAAAATTGCTTTTACACCCTAAATTAAAGTAAGACGTCATTGTCGACTTCAGCTAAGAGTAATAACTTTTTTAAATTGATCATTGTAAACCTCATATTAGTGGTTAGTAATGAGCAGAAAGAATTAAGGGGACACCTTAGTGAGATTATGTGTAAAGAACTGCAAGCTTCAGAAGATGAAATGGGTTTTAAGCTGGAAGAATGTCGTAAATGCAACTATTGCGAGCAAAGCCTTTTAGTAAGGCGGAGGGGCATAGAGTATTTTGTCGCTGTTAAGTTTCTTACGAAACTTAAATAACATTTTTAATTGACTTAAAAAAATGGTTAGCTATAGCCATCTGTGTCTCTATTGATGGATGGTGGGTTTCCTGTATTACTGGAAAGTAGAGTTCTTCTTCGAGTTGGAGCTTGAGAGTGCTTGGAAGTTCTTGCTGTTAGTATAAAGTTTGTTTAAGAGCATTATATTTTAATTTAAATAAATTTCCATGATCGCAGTTTTTATTAAAGTCATCGGTTAAAAACCATATAGTGGCCCACCCTTTAACAACAACAAAAGATTTAAAACTCCGTTACGATTTTACAATTCTGGAGATCGTAAGGTTCTCTGACGATGAACTTATAGGAGTTAAAATATATAAAAAGTAGTAAAGAAAAAAAAGTTAAACTATTTAACTTAAAGCTAAATAGTTAACGGAGCTAAGATCTTAGAGCAAGAGCGGAGTTAATGCACAACTATATCAAAGCTGCCCACAAACGGAGACAGTATGTAAGGAAAGAATGTAGAATAGGTATAGAACTTAGATATTGGATGTAGAAGCAAAAGTAACTTGAGGAGAAAATATGCCACAGGCGCCTTACATAGAGAAAGTAGCAGAATCAGTTTCCTCACTCTAAGGTTAGAAACCTTAAATATCTGTTTAAGCGCTAAAAACTCTAACTATAAAATTATCATGCATTGGTGGCATTTAACATAATATTTAATGAAAAATGTGATAGGGGAGCACGCTAGGGAAACATCAATTTTAGAATTTTATGTACTGACTTATAAACGTGAAGGAAATGGAGATGAAACCAAGTGCGGTAAAAGGAGGCCTTGAATGAAGAAAAGTTTGTTAAAGTAGCGGTTGAACAATGGTGCCGAATTTTGATGTTAAGAGGGAGAGGGGCAAGTGAAATTGTGAATTTGAAAAAAACCTTATGGCTTTGTGGTGTTCTGGAATAAATAGGAAGGACGGGACAAATTTGGCTAAAAAGATATACAACCTTCAATGGGGCCCTTGTAAAAGAAGCGTCATAAAAATAGAGCCATTAAAGGTTAAACTGAAAGATAAGATTCTGTCAGCTTGGCCAGAGTACGAGATTAAAGATAGGAATAAGGTTTTGTTATAATAAAAAATGTGAAAAGCTATTAAAAGTCGAGCTTCTGGAGACGACCAATAGAGAGCGGAACATATGCAAGTTGTAGTGGAGAAACCTAACGCAGAACAAGCCAAGTGGGAGAGGTGCACCAAGAGCCTGATATATTAACGAGGATGCGCGACGCCTCTCAAGTTCTTAATAAGAGATGTATAATAGAGATAGAGGACACCTGATAAAAGAGACAATTTTTTTTTTGACAGTTGGAGGTAAGAATATTTTTAGTTCATTGGATAACGCAAAGGGATTTATTAGAGGAATATTACACAACTTCTAGAAATTCTTTGCGTTTACAATGCCAGACGGAAGTAGGATGCAATAGACAGTGTTACCGTTCGGCTCTTTCAATGCACCATTCGACTATTAAATAAGTATGTGTATCATTACTAACGTCTGGTGGAATACGCCTGTTCATGCGGGTGATTCTCTGGTCGCATGTGATTCCAAAGAAGAACACTTTAGATTATGTGAACTTGCGGAAAAGTAGAAAACCTATAACATTATTCAGGTTTGAAAAGTGTTGCTTTGCCAAGAACTGGGTGAAGAGTTGAGGAGAGGACCTACGTATCTTTTGCTTAAACGTAGGAAAAAACCAAGAACAATTGCACCCTGCGCAACTAATAGGCCTCTGCGACTGATGACCATTGCATCTTAATTCGCGCTGATTTTTTGAATATGTTAATAGGTACCAGTGGGTTCAAGATCTTACATACGAATTGTGGATAGGCGCACGCTCCCATGACCGTGCTTGGGCTTTGGGCACACACTTATCGTTCGTAAACCTCTACACACTTAAATTTATGTGTACACGAATAATGTTGAGATGACTCTACAGACTACACCAAATAATAAGTTATTAGCAGAACTAAACGGTCTGCTCTCGGTTTTATTGAGTGATCTGCACCAATGGATAATAAAAAAATTACCTTTCGTAAAACACCTAGTAACTTAAAGCCACACTGTTCTAAAATTTAAATATAGTTAATAAATTTGCTACAATAATATTTTTATAGAAAAATAAAAGTTTTTAAAGTTCGTATTTAACCATTACATTGACTATCGAAGATGCCCTACCAATGAGACAATCATTCAAAAATCATATAACGACTTTATGCGCAGGATTTTTTCAGAGCAAAATGCGGATAAGTTCTTAGCGGTGTTGACATCTTGACGAAAGCAAAATAGCATAAGGCGAGTAATATTTTCAAGAGAGTTGTCCTGCAGAGATGAAGGCTCACTCGAAACCACAGAAAACGTCGTCATAAGTTGCGAAAAAGCCGTGACCAGTCTGTCAGTATGAATAATTAACAAAGATAGAGCAAGTTTCTCTTACAGTGAGAGGCTAAAAGAAAAATGATATAGTCCAAAAGTTGTATTCTTTATGTACATACTTTTTAAAAGCGTTATATACTTTTTTAAACTCTTTACTTACAATTCAAGTATATGTGATAAGTCAAACTAAACACTGCAGTGCGAGTTTTAGAGAAAGAAAGATATGCAATAAGGATTTGCACAACACCTGGAGGAGTCGGAGTATTCGAAAACAGGAGGCAGTTGGTGTAAAGGTCGAAGTGTTTCTACAATTATACTTAAAAGTTCTAAAAGATGCTGAAAAGCGGGCCTCCAGAAGAGTAGAAAAGAAGAATCTAGTAAGAATATAATATGTATACACCTATAAAAGGTGAGTGTATTCAAAAATAACCCAAAGAATTAAGTTTCGTAATATACGCACCGGCAACTAATTTTAAGTGCCGCAGAAGGGATTCGGGAGTAAAGTCAATTAATATCTACAGCAAAGAGCATACATAACAATTAAGTTGTCGAACAGACGACATAAGCACTACAACGTTCTTAACTATTATAAACTACAAGCCAATAAAAAAACTAATTCACAGCCGCGTATAACAACATAATATATAAATTAATTTATACCAAACTGGACTTGAGGCACAAAAAGTCGCGCTCAGCAACCTCAAAACTCGCATTTGCACATAATTTAATATCTTCGTGTACAATTTCCATCATCTCCAGTTCTTTATTACTACTTTTATAATCTCCATTAGTATCACTTTCTACTTCGTCAACATCAATTTTTTTAATTTTCTCAGCAAAAGAATCTTTTAGGTGCTCCATAGAAGACCACGCGCAATTCCTATTAGTATGTAATAATTAAAGAATTAATGTTAGAAGAGACACCATAACTTACCGCGTCATAGTATCGACTGGAAGTAACTCGATGATAGTCTGACACTTACTTATGAGAGAAAACAGGAAGGATAGCGTGAAGGACTCCGTCGATAACAACATGCTAAGAGAATGTAGGGTACGATGAGGAGCGACAACAAACACAAAGTTATACCGCTCGTTAAAGGCGACGCTTCTCAGTAAATACTGGAGTCTGAGATTATCAGGAAAAAGAGTGCTGGCGCTCTCAGCGGCCTTCTGTAGCTCGGAAGTGACATCCGCGGTCGCTTCCAGCTCTTCGCAGCTTCCCTACAAATAGACTTAGTAGTGGGAGAATAAAAGAAAAAAGGAGCTTGAAAAGTACACTGGCAACCGAGACACAGAAGGAGCACCAACGCAACACCTGGAGGACTTGCTCCAACGGGACCCTGATTGTGTGCGGTTCAGAAGAGACCCCATTGGGAGAGGACAGAAGAGAATTTTTTTTGGGGGTGGGTCGAACACGTGATCTAAGGGCGTTATAGAGAAGAGTTTTCAATTGATTTATTGAGGAGATGGCGACTCGCTTCTTTTTATCGTGTTGAGGAAACGACTTGACGGCCTTCAAAATATTTTCCATGCACTGAACCTGATTGAGGGTGATGTAAACATAACAAATAAAAATAAATAAATAAATAGACCGTTTCGCAGTGTGACAGCGGGCTCTTTGCTAAGGCATCAAGCGCGTTTTTGGCTAAAAGGAAGGTGCGCGTCTCAATAACTTTGATGTCCTTCAGAAATGAAAGACTGTCAGCATCGAGCGAACCTTTACCACTAAAAAGTTTTTCCGCCGTTCTAAAAGTTGTCGAAGTCCAAAAAGAGCCCGACTTTAAAATTTTTTGGCTGTCTATTTGCTTTAATAGAGCAGTTTCGAGGGTATAAGAAGAAAAGCAACTCCAGCACTCAGAAAGCAAAAAAGAGGGGTCGCTGCGCTCAAAAGGTGGTGATACCTCCAGTTTAGAAATGGGCGCTCCTACTTCAATGCAAGACGGCTCTAAGTTGATGCCTTCCACAGTCAGACAATTATAACCGAAACATATGCAAAACATAACAAAGCTCCACCTCTCAAAGTTTTTAACAGAGTTGGCAGGGTCTCAACATCGCAAACTTGGATCCCTTTAAAAGCCCAAAAGTGAGCAATACCGATAACGTTACAGTCATTAGCTATTATTAAGCAATATGCGTAATGGCATTTACTACTATTAGCTAAGTATCTAATTATACGCGAAAACTGAATTTTGCAAACTTCAGGCTAAAAAAGTATTTAAGATGTTTTTCAAAAATTTAAAAAAGAAAACTAGAGGAAAACCAAACAAAAAATGACTAGAAGAAGTCGGTAAAACGGCTTTGAAGCTACACTGTTTAAGTTTCGGTGGTCTCTCATAAATATAGTTAATCTTTTTCTAAGTTAAAGTAATATTAAACAATATTTTCAGGGAACTTCAGAATCAAAAATAACTGGGTTTAGGTATAGAAAGAACTGCACTGTAGATATATAAGGCAAAAAGTAGAAAAAATAATAATACTCATTTTACTAATTTATAACACATACAAGCCGCAATAATCATGGGAAGGACAGGAAAAAAATAAAAATTAAATATATATTAATGTCCAAGAAGCTAAAGAAAAAGTGGTAAATCCAGAAAAAAATAATGATTTAGTATAACAACGCTTTATAAAAAGAAATTATGTATTAGTAACAGTAAAGAATTACCATGAACCAAGGCCTTCACGCTCAAGTTTCTATCGTTGGTCACAAGAATTACAGTTTCTGGTACAGCAACAACACTGTTGGCTTTATTTGAGCTTTGAAATGATTTCTTTTTCAAAAAATAAAGACAACACTGAAGAATGCGATCATCGGCACTCTTAGAAACAAAGAATATCGAATACCATATTGACAACTTATAAATTGTATAGACAACCTCAACCGTGCAGTCAACCAATTGTTCTGTTTCATAAATAGTTTGACCCCTTACTAAAGGATCTTTAACTTGAAACCACTGAAGCAAGGTACGAGTGGCCTAGAAATAGAAATTATATATTTTGTAGAAAGAGTGTAGGAAGTCCATTACATACATACATAAGAACAGTTATACAAATAAGAGGAAGGGGCCATACCATCCTCGCCTGAACGGCAACGTCCTCTTTACGTGAAGATTTAAGTTTATCTAATTCTGTTAAAACTATCCATGGAATAATTAAAAGGGTTTTTGAGTTTTTCTTGGGAACAAAAAGTGAAGCCTTTAACTTTACAATTAAGGACAAGTGTGAAAGCAAAACATTGGTATCCCAAACAATGAATAAGTCGGATGAGTCATTTTTCAAACTAACTTGTTCACTTAGATCCTCAGAGTGCTAAAATTAAAAATATTATTCAAAAATATATAAATTTTTACCATAGTTTGTACCAACTTTTTAACGTCATAATTAGGTGAAGGTAAAGAATGAAGCCAATCTCGTTTGTAATCACTTTGTTGAGCTTCTTTCATAGGAACATCCGAATTCATCTTTATAAAAGTATTAGATATTCCAAACTTACATCTTAAAACACTTCCACAGGAATCTGGAGAATGACTATAATCCCGCCGGTCAACCGGCTCACGGAATAGCTTCGAAAAACTAGGATCATGTGACCGAAGCCCTTCACTTTTTCGTTACTCCCTTATCTTGACGCCCCTCTTGCATTTTACTATTGTTCTAAAGTGTAGTGGCGTCTTGAATTTTTTTTATTTTATACGAAGGTCAATATACCCAGAGGCCCTTAAACCGTTGCTTCACTGCTAAAAGAACTTTTAATTACACTCATATAAAGACAAATTATGATATTTTAAAAAGAAAAAAAAAACTATTTAAAACGGTTATCAAGACGTTCCACCTTTTAGTATTTTTTTGGCAGCATCAAATACATATTATCTTCCAAGACAGGCCTAATAAAATTTGTTATCTTTAATTAGAGTTCACTGGAGGTCAAAGTTTACGTTGACTTTTGACGAATGAACGTTGTTCCAACGGACTAATCAAATATTATTTTGTTTTTATAATAGGTACTTCATCTGCTTGCTTTCATTATATAATTGCCTGTAGTGTGCTAGTTGAAGCTTACGAACTTTTTTGGGGTGGGGGGGGGGTGAAATATAGAATACTATAGAAGTTACCTACATATACTGCTTTACTACAGATATTGCTAACGTGAGAATCAAAATTGACCCATTCATTAAACCTCTTACGCTATAGATATGCAACCAGGAAAGTTAGATAGAAATTACTGTTGGTACCCGAGTACGTGACTTTCTGCCCCTTTAAAATGAGGTGTTCACCGAATAAAATTAGTGGCCAAATTTTGCAAGGAAGACAATAACGCATCATAGTAACAATACTTCCTCCTTTTTTAATTTATATTTAATTAAAAGTTTAAAAGGTTGTCCGTTTATATAAAAGAACGTCTTTGAAGAAAGACTCTTAGACCATAAATTCACTGTAACGGTTATAACTCTACAAAAACGTTAAAATTAAATTTTGTAATTGCAAAGGACTTAATGTACTGTATTGTGGTACAAAATCCAAAAGCTGTCATATAAGAACAGATTTTACTATACTAATAATTTTGAACGGATCTTGATTTAGTTAAAATAGCTGTAGCAGTATTATACCGCCGAGGTCCGACTTCAATAACAGATTAAACAACTTTAAATTTTGTAAATAAGTTATGGTACAAAAGACATTTTAAGATGCAGAACTGGCTATCTCTTTACGAAAAAGATAATTTAACGACGAAACACTTTAATGGCCTCAACCCAGTTAACTTTACAAAAAAGTCTTTGGCCCGCCAACTAAATCAGTGCTTAAATTGAAATTAAAAAAAAAAATTAAAACTTTTGTACTATGCTCAATAAGCATTATCGACTTCTGCTAAAATAAGAGATTTTGCCGACGAATAGCTGTTTTCAAAATAGCTTGGCAGCTGGAACAAAGATTTTTTTATCTATAAGTGAGTAAGAGAAGTCGTCTACATGGTAACAAGTCATATAATTTGGAATTGGAATCAGGGAAGGCCAGGAGCATCGGGACACCCGACTTGAGAGTTGCAATACTTAAGTTTGCAGTCAGAATAATAGTCTTCACTTATATATAATGTAAATACCGTGTAAATTCTCGAACATTAATATTATTCCTCTGGGTCATCAGAAAAGGAGCGCTTCTGTTCTTGTTTAAGTACATGCTTATTTATTATTGAAAAGCCTATTAAGTTGCTGCTTCGTTGAGTGTTGTCTGTCATAATAAGCTATTTTGAATACAAGATTATCAACAGTAACTTATTATGGGAGGATAAAAGTTACTATAATACTTATAATTAATAATTAAAAAACTTTAAAACAGTTGCTATTAACAAAGTTATTTATAAAAAAACTAAATATGGTTTTTTCAACGATATATTTATACCACCCTTTCTGTACGAATTTTTATAATTCAGAAAAAGAAGTTTTCAGTTCTTTAAAACAACTCGTGATAGGTAGGTAAAAGGCAAACTTTATCGAATATAAAAAAACTGTTCACGCGGAAGCAAAAAAAACGAAGAGATCGTATTGACAGACAAGTAGCTTTGGTCACACATTCTTACAAGAGTCCAAGCTCTTCATGTATATTTATCGTTAACATTTTGTCCTTAACTATTTCTAGTTTGGCTCCTGTTTAGCCCAGCTGGCAACTATATTAAGATTTAAACTTTTTATGGCCATAAATAACCTGGCGACTATCTCACACATAAAAAATTCTTCAGCTCTTTAAGATTAAAATAACTAAGTTTTTTATATTTTATATACAATATGCAAGCTCAAAGAGGACGCCATCGACATAATCAAATCTTTAGGCCGTATATCTGCGTTTTTAGCTAGTTCTGTGTGCAAGTATTCTTTCAATTCTTGCCCTAGTAGTAGCAAATCAGGGCACGTGCGCTGGTGTCTAGGCTAAAATGTTATGTACAAACTTTATGATGTTTATTTTCAACTCAAAGAAGCAAACTTGCCTTTAATCATAAAACTATTACAACAACTCAAAGCTCTGAATGAATAAAAAGCTCTTCGGAGGCCTCGGAGGGTTTGGGGCAAACGTACGGAGTTTCGAAATCAATTTCGTAAAAACAGCGCTTTCGTTCTTTTATGGATAAAAAGCGGTCCTCTTTTCCACAAAAAAGTCTGTTTAGTTGAGAGAAGATAACACAGCAGCAGAACTATATGGGGAGTCGAGAGTCGCACTTTACATCAGTGGAACGATGCAAATCACCGCTGCAGGGCGCGCCATGGCTATACCGCATGACCTTCAGGGGACCATCCTCACCATCTATCCGCAACAGTCAGAGGCAAGAAAACAAACTTATGATAGATGAAAAGTCCCTTCAGAAGGGCGGTCTTCCCAGGAAAAGTTTTTTCCAGCACTCACTACTCCAGGATGCTGCACAACTTCTTTAAACATGCACAACTCATAACTGAATTCTCCGTCGCTCCCTGCAAAAGACTCCTACAGCTCAGAAGCCAAAAAATGTTTTTAACAAAAGTAATTAACCAGTGAAACATTCACGCGCAAGAACACGAAAAATATTATTTTCACCTGAAATTATAAAGAATTTGAAGATATAAAATTGTTGTAAAGTAAAAAATTTAACTTCTTTTATACGTATAATAACGAACCGAAATCGATAGAAGAGAGTTGTTGAAGATCAGCAACTTTTGCCTTTAACTCATTAATTTCGACTTCTAAATCATTTTTACACGCTCTTTTTTCTTTTTCAACATTAAGTAAAAATTTAGTTTCTAAAAAATAATACCAGAGTTATATAATAACTTTGACAATAATAGAGATACCGTTCGAATAATTTAAATGCTCGTCCAGCTCCTGCGGCACAAACTTTTTTTTACCCCAATAATCTCCATCCGAAATGAAGTTGTCAAGTGACGCAAGATCTTCAGCATCTTCTACGTCTTCTAATATAACAGTAACTTTAATAAGTGAAGAGCAAAACAACAGAATTAAAAAACAATTCTACTACAAGTAAAGAAGATTAAAAATAACAAAGTTCGAAGCTAATTATAAAAGTAAAAAAAAAAAGTAGTTCAAGTTGGTATAAAGTGAAAACTCAGGAATAAATTGTAAGCTTAACAAATAGTCAATAGGCAAAGGTTCGAATAGAATAAAAATTAATTTTTAAAAAGGTTAATATTTTACGGCTAAACAAAGATTATTAATAATGCTGTAAAGTAAATATTATAAGTATAGAGCAGTGTAGCAATAAAAAGTAAAAAAATATAAAACTAGATTAAATACCACTTATAAACGAATCTTCTTCGTCATTACCATTATTAGCCAAGTCTCCCTTTATATATAAATTAAAATTAGCCGTGTTGCTAGCATGAGGGTATAAGAATTAAAACTGATTTTATAGGATCTGATGTATTTTCTGTTGGCTCGGTTGGCTCTTCAAAATCTCCGTTTACTGAAATTTTAATAACATAATACTAACGTTGAAGAGTATATAAATTATACTACGCGATAGCAACTCTCTTTCTTTGCTAACAGCATATTTAGCAGCTTCAAGAGCGGACTGATGATTGCTGGCTGCTACTGCAAGCTCACGCTCCTGCAGGCACGATAAAAATTTTCACTGGCGCTAAAGTCTAAACTATCGACCTTTTGGGTTAATTGTCCTCTAAAAGTCTGAAGATCAAGTGCATCTTTTCGTAAAAGTTCTTCTGCTAACACAATAGCTTTCTCTTTAAGTGACTGCGCTCCCCGAAGAAGTTCCTGAAGCTTATAGGCGTTCTCTCTCTAGCAAATAGAAAGTAACCATTCCAATATTATAGTTTTATTATTTAGACAAGTGCCTCTTGTTCTAAACAAGAATTTTGGCATAAGTCTTCAAATTCGTCGGAGCCATCACAGCAGTCGCAAACCAAATCATCCACAAAAGATGAAGGTATAATTTTAGGATTATGGCCTTCATTATTACAATAAAAGACTCCGTGAGGACCTTTTAAAATTACTATAAGGACCTAGAATCCGAAAAACAAAATAAGCCCACAGGCATTGGTGCCGGGCTCGTCAGTTCCATCTACGCAGTCGCAATAATTGTCGTTAATAACTCCTAGATCGTGACTACTGTTACCGTCGCACACGAATTTATTATTGCCAACGTATTTGCTTACATCTATAAATTTAAATAACCGTTACTTACACACGTAATAAAAGTAGAGTAACCTTCAACTTTAATGCCTCTCACATGGCAAAGAGAAGGAAGCTCAAAATATAAAAGGAGGATTAAAATACTATAAAATATATTCATGAACGTAGATCCCTAAAGAAAGAACATAAAGTAGGGTATTTCACACTACGACGGAAAAGGGGAAGGCGCCGGTTTTACAGAAAGTCAGAACAAAGGTATTTTAATTTCATTTGCACGGTCATTAAGGGGCAGAAACTCATCAAAGGTGGTCGAGTCCTAACACGAGCGTAGGCATGGGGAACGCAAATTTATCCGAATTCCCTTATTCTAGGCCAGATGACCCGACTACACCAGAAGGAAGCACTGATATATCGGACACTGCAGTATTAAAAATATATATATACATGACTGCAAGTATTAATTCTATTCACGATTTATCCTCCACCAAACTTCGATTCATATTGAGCCGAGAGATACTGTTTTTTCCTGGAAGATTAAAAACTAATGAAAATAATTTGTTTACCAATTTTTTAGACAATATTGGACTAAAATCTATATAAATATACTTTTCACTCGCCTTCAGAGACAGGTATCGATGATGCAGCCAATCATCTAGAATAACAATCCTAAATGCTTAAGATTTGTCTCAACTCCTAAGCGTTCTAGATCCTTTAATTATTAATGTACCTCGCTATTTAGCAAATGATTATAAGAGGATACTGCCTTAAATTAAAATCTATAAACAGGTTTTTTTAGGATCAAAAAAGCCTACAACAAAGTTAATGATTTATTGAAGAAGGAAAATTAGTACAAGAGCCCTTTCGTCTTCTTTTGACTTTGCTACTAGCGAGGAACGAAAGCTTATCATACTAACTTAGCCAATAGTGTCAACATTTTACCAATGGTACATACTTTCAACCAGTTTGAGAAGTAAGCATATTTGTTAGTGTTATTATCTGTCCTAATGGAAATTTAAAAAGGATCTCTGAGCAAATTACTAGAGAGAGAGCAGAGTTGTACTTTACTTTTATCCAGAGCACACCGCAGGGAGCGCGATTATATACAATATCTTGTAAATAACACTATTAGCCTTCATTGCCACTGCGAGATTAGCTAAGCCACTCAGTAACTATGTCAGCTTCCCTAGTACAGACAGTTCAATTAGTAATTTATTGTTTAAGGTTAACTAGCCTCTTCCTTTGGCTAAAGATATAACTGGTGCAGCGGCCCAGGGGTAGGGCATTTTGTTTCTGCCATCACTCATTGCCGGAGCCTTCATAACGTTTGCTTTCGACTTTGCTACTCGTATAGAAGGTTATCTTACTATAACAACTTAGTCAGTCTTACCAAGAATTCACCCAAGGGCCAAGAGGAACTGCTAGTCAATTGCCAAACAACACACCACTGACGCATAAAAGTACCAGGATTATGGATAATCTCAATGTATACTACCAAAGAGCTGATTAAAGTTGTTACACTCACATGAGGTTTTGCAATTTTTAAACTCTCTAGAACCCTGTGCTGAAAGCAGCTCGTGACTTTACGTGGTAGCGTACGACCCTTTTGTAAAAGGACCGTTAGGAAGAACTCTATCACATGGGTAACCTGTCGTCTAATTAACACTCTTAGCAGGATACCTCTGGCATCCAGTTTGATGCTTGAAAGAATATGTCTAAAACAACCTAAGCTAAGATAGAACCATTATCAGGACTGATGCGCCAACATTAAATAACTTCATTACAACTGTTTAGAATTGAATCCCCTTTCAGCACGAATTAAAAATTACTTTAATTGAGTTAAGTATTTATTGTTTATTAGGTACCTTTAAAATCTATTGATACAATATATAGGTATTACATATTTTTTTTAAAAACAGTGGTTCGTTCATTTTTTTTACTTTCTTTCCTTTTTCGGATTTTACCGTGTCTGTAGTGTTTTAGTTTTCCGTTAGTCTAGAGGAACAGCTTGTTAATGTAACATTTTAGTCTAGAGGGCGTTATAGTGGGGGCTAATATAGCTTAGTAGAGGACAACTAAGTAAATACTTAGTTAACTAATTTCATTGAATACTTTAAACACAAACTAGGGGGAAAAAAGCTAAAATGTTTAATGCTGCGGATTAACGTTATGGAAATTTTAAAGACTCCTCAGCCCTTAATGCGATTTATAAAGCATACCACCTTATTTTTAAAAGAAAAATGGTGTTGCACATACTGCCAGAGATAGTTCTAACATATTTGCAAAACATTTGTCCTCGTTTCCAGAGAGTTCCATGACGACGCACGAAAGGTATCTCGGCTTAAAGGGACTGATGAAGAAAAAAGGGGAAGCGGTTCATTTAGTGCCCCGTAGAGGAAGGGTATATATACCCTTAAATAGGGCAAGCATAAAACACGTGCGGTACATAGTCACGTGGTACAGTAGACAGAAACTTGATTTACTAAAGTTAACCAACAGCGACCTTCAACTATAATTTAGACGATCTTTATTTTGTTAGAGGCAAAAAATATGAAATATAATCAACTCGTTGAAGATCAGGAAAACTCAAAGACCAGATGGTCTATCCTACTAACTCTAAAATATTTTACTACTAAGGCTATTGCCTATGTAAACGAACTTTCTTAATTCGATGTTACCTATAGCTTACTTTCCAAATTTTTGAACTTAGCAGAAGTTGTTTTATTTAGAAATTAAAGATAAAAAGGAACTTATTCGCGCATAAGATTACTTTCCTGCATTGGTAAAGTTGCTAAGGATGTGATACTAGCAAGCTAAAAAAATTTTGCGTAAGAAAAAATCATTATTCCATAATGTCAGTTGGTTTCCATGAAATTCACTACACATCTCAACAGATTCTATGACATTCAGAATGTGTTACTGAAAAAAAGTATACCGCAATATATTTTAGACGTTGAGATAGCCTTCGATAAAGTTTGTCATAAAGGACGTGTCTATAAGATCGCCAAGTTTAACTATCCTATCCTTAGTTCATACGACACAAAATTGTTCATTAGATAGAATATCCACAGTTTGTATAGAAACATTGAAGACTCTCAAGGATCATTTTTTTCGCCCCTTCTATTCGCGAGTTATATGGCAGAACGGCAAGCACTACCTTGCAGCTCTAGATCGACGACACTGACTATTAAACACTTACGTCTTCATTAATGCAGCTATAATAATTTTAGAAAAAGGGTTTACATTCAAAACCGACAAACTCTACATATATTAAAAACTGTTATTCCGTGGGGCTGTCAGTTAAGTACTTAGGAGGTTTTACAAATTATTAATAACTTGGAAGACTCAGTTTAGTATGTTTTGAGAATAATGGATGCTGCCAAGTTTGTAGTGTACCCATTAATATGTAGACCCAGTAAACTTTGCATTATATATTAGCTGCTTTTATATAACTTATAATTCTCCCAATTAAGTTGAATGCTTTTGTTGTTGGTCCTACTCTGTGCGTTATATATGTAGACTGCAGATTATTTAAAACAAAAACCGGGGGGAGTGCACTGGCGAAAAGCATTTCAAACCACCCTATCTGAAAAGTCAAATCTCCAAAAACTTAGTTCTGAGGTGGGTAACCAGGAGGCTACCACGTACTGCACTTACCTCAGAAAAACGGAGCATCAATGATACTTCTCCAGGAGATGTACGGGCACCTACTTGCGCCCAAATCAAGACTAAACTTTCCGAAAAAATCATTGATAATAATAAACAAAAACCACAGAATATTCACAGATTCTTCATGGTCCATACGTAATGCTTGGTTACTTCGTGACTGATAGATTTGTTCTTACAAAAAATATAGTGAACATACCAATATTTTGTTAGCGACTGCTGTTAGTTCTAACCCAGACTGGTATAACCGGTATAAAAGACCTAAATACATCTTAAGGGCGCTTCCATTGAGCCTCGATTTACCACCCTAATTATTGTTGTTAATTCTTAATATAATATAAACTAATTTTCACTTTATTATTATTATTATTTAATGATAAATAATTTATGTATAATAATTACATGATAAGTAATCCTGCCTGCAAAATTGTAATAGAATTTATGAGGGTGTATGCTCGCAACCATCCAAAGACTGAAAGAGATAGTCGAGATTATACGTAAAGCTATAATACTGCGACCTTGTGCATCTTTCTCAAGTCGTTTTTATTCCTTACCATGCAGAAAAAGCAAATGCTTCTAAAAACAAACCTGTTTCAAACCCTATGATAATCTACGCCTCCATTGCCCGTGCCTATTCCTCAAGCAAACATATTCATCGCCTACAAATACAACTAAATCGCGTTTTAAAAAATGGTGTTGAACGCCCCTTTATTGTGCGCAACAGGCAACTAAATATAAGTGTAATCTCTAGTCTGTTCATAACATCTTTATTCACGGAACTGGCTAACTAGAGCAGGTGTTACGTACTAACAAGACATGCTCTTGATTAAAAATCGTTATTACACCAAGAACTCGTGACCAAAACATTTCTTAGACCTACTGAGTGAGGGGGGGAGTAGGACCTTATAAGTACAGTTTATTTTTTTTTATCCAACGGTACTGAAACTTAACTGTTCTATATGATTTATTGTTCTATTTTTTTTAAAAATCCATTTTTTTATTATTACCTTTTTTGGCTATCACGTCTTGATTAATCTGTACTATGAAGCTGAGACGATAAAGCGCGTATGTTCTGTTGATGGCGTTATGTCATGGAAGTCGAAGCTTTCGAATCCTTATTAATAATAAAGGGAAAGTAAACTGGGCTGCAATTAATTATAAATTACGCCTGTTGTAAGCCAGTGCTAAAATAAAAAACCACGACTTTGAGCATGCACGTAAATGCTCTTAACCGCTAGGCTGTTCTAATATTTTTGGATTTAAGCAGGAATAGGCCTTCAAATCTCGTTTATTCAGCTTGGTATACTTTTGTTACTAATTTTTTAATTAGAGAATTTCACATTCTTTTGACCCATGGTTTGTGTGCCCTTACATTTCTAGATTAGTAAGTTTTTGTGCTTAGTGTCAAATAATACTAAAATTTTTTTGGTTTATTTTTCGTCTATGATAGAGGGTCAAAAATTAAGTAAAAATCCTTTTTAAATTTCCAGCGTGTAGGACCTAAAATGAGTATTAACCCTTTCGTATTTTTTCTGTAACTACGTAAGCTGAGAAAACTATCGCATATACCAACTGACAACTTAATTCTATATCACCTTCGACCTATACCGCACTAAAACACCTATTCCTTACGCTAAAAAACCGAGTATACCGCATTACATGTATCGCAAAAACTAAAAATTTCTTCCTAAAAATATAATATCAGAAGATAAGTATTTAGCAAAAAAAAAAAAAAGATTTTTACTTTACTGTAATACTGCGGTAGGTAACTTAATTAAACACATATTCATAAAATAACAAAAACGCGTGAGATTTCAAAACAGTTTCTACAGATACAATTTTTAATTCAGAGTCTGAAGCATAGCACCAAACTTCGGAGTTCTCTATATACTTCTTATCTTTGTCTTCACTATAAATAGAGTCTTTCATATTATTTGCATTAAACGTTGTGCTACAAATGAAGTTTTCGTTATTATAACGGCTGTTTCGATTAAACCCAAGGGAAGAAATTTTCGAGTAGGAAACATAATGGCCACTATTCAACGTTCCTGTATGCTCGATCACACCCTGCAATTTATAAAGGCAACTAGAGGGGGTCGCATGCCTGTATTCGCCAAAAGAATTTTCTTTTGCAGGAACTTTACAAGTAGAAGAACAAAATTCTGACAAATCCAGATAAAGATGGAAAGGGACGAACCCATATAATTTTTTAACTCGAAAGTCAGCATCACAAAAAGCAAAGCGTTTTATCGCAATAGTCAACACATGTGGAAGGGTCAGAATAGCGCTCTGCCTAACTGCATCAACTAAGATGGTCGGCTGCCCTTCAGCCGCTTTTACACTTTCACTCGAATCTTCCCACTCCGCACTTTTACTACTACTACTGTGGTGTACGCGAGTACAATTTGAACATGCATATTGGTTACACCCTCTCAATTTTTCCACTTTGAAATAGTGGCGGAGTAAACAATACAAATCAAGGGGCGACGAAGTTTTTAAGGTTGGTTGATTAGAAATAAGCAACTGGAGAAAAGAGAGGTTGACAGAAGACGACATATTAAAGTTTTTGTTTCTTTCAAACAAAAGTTTTTTTCTTTGTTCGGTGACGGCTTTCTGAAGTTCAGAAGTCGTGTAGTTATCCTTTACACGAATGGTGAGCAGCGAGCCATCAAGATCGCGGACAAAGAACTGCGATATGCCACCTGATTCGGCCTTGTCAGCTGCTATAGAGGAACAGAGTGGAAGAACTACTGAAGAGTCACTGCATCGAGACACACCGTTACCCTATTAAGAGGATAATATAACAGTAAATGGAATATAAAATTCATTAACTGATATACATATAAGCACTTTTGCTTTATTAGATTTAATAATAAAATTTTTTCTGCCGGTCCCTCTATCAACAAAATGATCAGCCTTCGATAAAGAGATGTGAATATCATAAAAAGGTTCTTCAGTCGAATATTCCTGCGAGAATGGAAAAGATTTAAGGGGACCACCAAAAAGTGTGATAATAGGGTATAACCTCGTGACAGCTTAAACATTTGACCACGTGCAACAGTTTTCCTTCAAAGATTGCGCCAACAAGGGTTGAAAGTGAGCTCGTAGTAGAGTTCTCAAGATGTGTAGAGTCAGATGACTTCAGAATGTTAAGCCGGGACTTTTAGCGAGAAAAAAAGTGATAAATATACAATTTAATGAGGCTAACAGAAGCAAGAAATATTAGAAAGATGTTTAAATATTTTTAAAACTATAAATATTAAAAATTGGAAAGCCTAAGAGAAGTTCACCTGTTTTTCTTCTGAGATTAGCAATTCTAAAATAAGTCGAAAGAGCTTATGGGCATCCCCCTGTTGGTTTTTCTTAAAGTAAGAAGAACTAAATCTTATTAAAAAGGGGGAAAAGAACCAATCTATAATATAAACTTACGCCTTCTCTACTAAACCAAACAACTTTGAAGGATCGATAATACGGTCTCTCGACTCAAGCAAACCAGATTTACAATTGGCAGTGTCACAAAAGAGTTTAAAGAAAGAAGATAAGGTGCTGGTGAACTCGCCTACGGGGCGATCCCCAATGCTGCTGAGCGGGGAAGATTGGATCAAGAGATCTTTTTCATGCGTGGAAGTTAGGTAGAATACGAGAGGTCTCAAGTTCGCAAGATTCTATATAGAAAAGAATAAATAATAGTTTGAATAAAAATTACAACTTTTACCTGTAATAAGGAATTAAAATAACAGGTGTTGCCCAAGTTTTTCAAACCAACCAAAGAAAAATCAGTAGGTTTTTTGTTATTAGCAAGGTTTAGTAGGTTTTCATTACTAATAACCACATTATTATCGCCAACACTCAAAAAACTGCTACTATTTTTAGAAGTGATAGTAATATTTGGAGAAGATTTCCAGCCTTTGAGGAAAACTTTAAGAGATTTTTGTGCCCGTATAAGTTCATTTTTCCTCAAGATGGACACAACGGAATCGCAAGAATAGCAGCTAAGGGTTAGGGAAGAGCAAAAGGTGTAAGGTAAAAGGTAAAAGTTAAAAGTATTGTTGTAAACTTTTATAATCTTAGCTGTTAATTTAAAAATTAAAAAAAAAAGCATACAAAGCGAGTGAGGCGTCGAAGGACATTTGCAAAGCATGTGTTGGACTTTTAACAAAATGAGCAAAGTTATGTCTAAACGAGGAGCAGCCAACAAAACCGCAATATAGGCATACATGCAAACTAGCTTGCTCTTCACAACTCTTGGTAATAAATTTGAGCGACGTTTTTATAAATGTAAATTTCTAATATAGCAAGAATAGAATTATACAAATACACAACATGTTCCCAAAAAGGTTTTCAACCGCTTTTTAAATAACCGATAGCACACCGAATTTTTCCAATGTTGGCACCTATAACCAAGTAGGCAAGCATTACTACCAAAAGCTAAAATTTAATGAAAAACTAATATATTAAGGAAGGCAAAGACAGAAGTACCCATTATAATCCGCTTTATTTACAGAGCCAGTGGACATACGAAATATTGAATGCATCGAAAAAGCGTAGTCAACGACCTCATAAACGCACTAACCCCCTCTGGACCACGTTCTTATTTTCGGTAGCATTCTGTAGTATTTTAACTGGGTTCTATGCAAGAGTATATAGTCAAACATGTGTTCTCATAAAAAAAATAAAAGAAATAAAAATTGTTATAAAGATAAGGAACATAATAAGTAATGGGTTTTTCCGTGGCTCGATTCAGTCAACAACGAACTTATATTACTTCGAGCTCTACTGGGAACATTCCACTAGAGTTTCTAGGAAGAGCCGTATTTTTGACGGATGCTTGATCCCTTTTACTATTACGATATAAATTAAGCATAGGAAAATATTATTAAAATTACTCTGGTAAAATTTAATCAGTTTTACAAACATTGAAAAATGACTGTTAAAGGTGTGAATACAGTGAGAAACTAAGCGATAAAGCGTGTGGTTGTACTGCAGGTTGTACTGCAAAAACCTTTGTTTTATTTTGTGGTTAGTATCCAATAAAAATTATTAATTTAAATATTATCAATATGAAATGTTAAAATAGGAACCTATAAAATGTCCAAATAATAATTTTTTAATAGTAAATCCTACAGCTCCTTATAGTTTACGAAGTTTAACGAATTTTTTAAAAATTCCTAGGTAGCCGACATGCTTTTGGCAAGGTCTACGTTATAAGTTTTACAAATCAAACTAATTGCTTCTATATGTTGAGCAGTGTTTATAAAGAAAGGACTTCGAGTTTATAACTGTTTTAAATTATAGGCGAAAGATAAATTTTAGGGAGGATAAAAAATTCCCCGAAAACCGTAAAGTAGCTAATCGAGATAGATGTAATCTAAAAGAGCGTGCTATCCAGGTTTTTGCTGAGCTTTAAAATTAATACTGTCGTTAGTGTAGACGCAACGCAACTCAATTAAAAATTATCCCTTTCCTTTACCACAGCTTTAAAATAGGTGCTGCAACTCGACTAGTGGACTACAAGTATCGAAGTTAGTAATTAACACAAGAGAAATAGGGGGAAAAGAAAAAAAGCAAAGCGTACAAGTAAATTTAACATATTTTCATTTGCACAGTTCTATTTACATTCTACGACATAGTTCTAACGTTTCTTCAATAAAAATTTTATAAAGGCAAATGATATCCAGACCTCTTCTTCCACAATATTCTGCTACGTTTGTAACATGTTATCACCTCCAGCACCTAAATTGTCACTTAACCTGGGGTCAAGTCTTAGACAAAAGGCTTGCGCCCGGTTAAGAGTAGCTCACTTTTGTTATTTTCTTTAGATGAAGCGCGATCAGAGTCTCTCCTCCATAATTTTGGTTTGGCTTTAACCTTCTTGTCTTCCTAGTTTTATTCGTGGTTTTATAGCTTATTCTTTTTTTCTTTTACAATGTAGGAAGCAACTGAGCATGAAGTAGCATATAATATACTGGGTTGATGAAGACAGCAATGTTTTTTAGTAAACCCAGCTTAGTTATAGAAGAAAATACCGACGTCCCATTACAAGATTTCATCAAATAACATAATACAATACACTTAATCAAATATTCATATCATAGTAATATCAAAACAATTAATTTAAGAAAAACGCTGCCGCATTTAAACACAAATTATATATATATCTATACACTAACAGACATACTTGAAACGTCATAGACAAAATTATTCAAACAAAACATTAAGATACATGTTAAACCAAAAACCAAAACAAAGCTCATTAAATTACTTCACAGATAAAATAATCCTTGATTAACCCAATTAGTAAGTAGAAATTTATTAAAAGAAAAACATAAAAATTACTTTTTTACCAATATTAAGTAGGTCTAAAGCTTAAAACGCTATTGAAGACCAGTTAAATGTTATAAATTAAAATAATTATACGCACTATTAAGAAAGCGAAAACATAAAAGTAAGGGCTTTAAAGGAAGTGAGGAAGAATGCTAAAATGCAAACATCACGTATGCTTTCGAGTATTCTGTTTTTTTTTAATTATTACAAATTCTTCATTTAAGTAATCTATTAATTAGCTATTTACAATGATATTTTACCTTTAACGTTACAGTTCAAGTGAATAAACTTTTAATAATCTGCAATATATCTAATTTTAGTAATACTGACTAGATATACTCCAGAATCATACTAACTGAAAAAGAGCTTTTGTTAAATACTACACTTACTCACATTTTTTATAGGATAGATATGCCCATTTAAAACACTTAGAAAATGACCCATCTCTAATGTTATCTTTCTAAACAGTAAGTTAGAGAAAAGGTTTAGTATCAGCTACTTGGAAATACCTGACAAGTTTAAAAAACACAACTCGATTAAGTTACACGAGTTAAACAAATATAAGTGAAATAGTTTGTTCGAGTAACTTTTATGGTCAAACAAAAATTTAAAAATTTGACTAGGTTGTATATTTAGGCCATCTTACTAGGACCAAGAGCGTTGACGCGCAACTTCAGGGCCTTGGGTTCGATTTCCATTGGTCTTCGATGGTTGCGTGCTTAATTTTAACAAAAGATGCTCACTTAGTTGTTCACTCTTAGTTCATCACCCCAGAATGTGAGTTGACTCATCGTAGCTCGGTGACCAGAGCATCGGCGCCCAAAATCGATATCGCTGGTTCGAATTCCGTAGGGCAACTTAGACTTGCTAGTCCGAATAAGTACTTGTAAATTTTTTTTAAAATTTTTTATAATAAATTTCTCCCTTATAAAATCTCTTAACATCTGTAGGTTTCTAGCTGTCTGGGTCTATGCTTCGCTAAAGGCAAAGAGTTTAGACCGCAAGACCAGATCAGCGGCGGTGTTATTTTGGTTAGTCGTTGCTCGGGTCCTAGGTCATTTTACTCTTAAAAGTAAATTAGAGCATTCTTTTGAAAACCGTATATGATTAACTATCGAGAACTTATAATAACCCCCTTAATATATGTTATTTGTTTTTAATTTTTTTTAACTAAAAATGATCTCGCACTCATTTTATAATAAGCTGATAAATAAATTTGCCCTATATTATTAGTTGAGGTAACAAATTAGGGTGTGGTTTATACACAAACATCAAGTTCGAATAAAAAAACTGAGTTAATAAGAAATAGGATATGCGGCCTAAGTTTACGCGTGGATGCTATTAACTGCTGAGCTTCGACAAAACTCTCAACCCCAGTATAAAATTGCCGTATTTATTTTGTTAAAAAGAAAAAGCTACAACTGCTTGTTCTTTTAGAATCACGCCACTGATGGTTTTATCTTAAATGATGTATAACGCCACTATCTTACTAATATGGAAATTAATATGTGATAATATAATAATGACAATTAGTAGTTGGAGATAAAAACTGACCTCAGCTTTGTGTCAACCACAAAGCTAACAACTTATTCTTAGTTAGCCTTTCATTGAGTGAAGATCTTTTAGTAAGTCTTTATGGTAATTTTTCCACTGAATATCTTAGTTTCCTTATGTTCAATATGTGATGGTTTTATATATTTACGTGCTTAATTAAAAGGGTGCCATCCTTCCAGTTTGTTGTACTTTTACATTCAGTTACGCGCGAAAAATCAAATGAAGCCTATACTTTTGTAAACTTAATTACCAGTATTGATAAGAGGTTGAAAAAATTGTAGTTTGTAACGTTTATAATTAAGGCTCTAGCTATCATGTAAATTAAACATTAAAACTATATTACTTTTAAAAATGAAAAGTTTCGTTTACTTTTTTAGAAGAAGGAAGTACATAATTTTAAGCTTTAACTGAATTATAGAGCAAGGAAATAGCTTAGAGAGTTGTTACTTTTAGGACAAAATTTATATTAATATAGATTTCATTTCTCTTATCAATTAAAAGTTAATAATAACACTTACTCCCACATTTTAATTATTGACTAAATGTATAATCGGGGTCAAAATATCTTTTTATGGTTCAAATATATATTTAATTTTTACTATGCTTATCCTTCGGAAGGTAAATTTGATTTGATTATAAACTTTATCAACTTCCCTTTCCTATGTACGTCATGTTAAGCTTTTTATGTTATTAAAAAAACAATATAGTAATTAGTATAATTATTAATTTTATAAATATTACTTTGACCTGTAATGTTAATAATTCTTAATAAATAATTTTTTAACCTTTACTTGCCCATGACATTTAAAGAATAAAACAACGCTGTATTTTAAGGGGACTAGCTATGATGCTAACTTTACTAGCCAGCTCAATTTTGCTAAAGGTATTATTATATTGCGTGCGAGTAATACTTACATATATGTTTGCACTTATAAAAAACTGTAGTCATTTAAAATATGAACATAGTTGTACAGCTTACAATCAAAGTTGATCGCTTTTACCTCTAGGTTCCTTTAAAATTTTTAAGAACAAAGAGAATCTTACAGTTACAGTTTATGAAATAACTTTTCATGCCCTTCAAATATATCAATCAGCAATACTTTCTCTCTTGAACAATACTTTCATTGTAAAAATAATCTTATTAATTCTTTTTATGGGTTACTTTTTGAAAACAGAGAAAGTTTTTAAAAGTACCGCAGAGGTCCCCTTCGTGCCTACAACCGGTTTGTTAGAACTCGGTACCTTTAGAATTGCTTGCTTGCCTCCATAGTGTGGGCATCCTCTTCTCGGCGTTGTGGGAAATCTAATACGGATATATTCTGCTCTGAGGGGCAGCTAAAATTATGTAATTTTTTTAAGGTTTAGGGTGCACCAACAAAGAGGCTCTATAAGCTTATGGAACTATAGCCTGTGAGCCATGTAAGGAAGAAAACATTTCTACCCTTGGGAACCTCTAAGCTATCTTAAATAATTAGTATGTAGGCTTCCCGAACAAAGTGCAGGTTAATAAATAAGGGTTAAAACGTACGACAAACCTGCAAATATTTTACAATCAATGATAGCAATATGTGTAGCACTTCTTTCCGAAGTAGTAGTTAATTCCGACTTTTAAATTTTTATATTTTTAACTTTTCTCACTATTGTTTAAAGACAGTTTTTTTTTCGCGTAGTGGGCGTCAATAACAGGTAGACAAGGTGGCTTAGAACTAGACAAGGTGGCTTAGAACTGTTTATTTTATGGAATTGCGTTGCCTAGCTGATACATATAACTGATGAGGACGCCACTTTAACCTTAACAACAAACATTAACGCAAACTAAAATTGCTTATTAGTCCTTAGCGGAAGTCCTTTTAAAACTCAGAGGCACCAAACATTACGAAACATAGAGAAGCTCCGGTGAACGTAAAAAAAATATACCGCAGAACCAAGCTTCTACCCCTATTGTCGTTTAATTAAAAGTATGTAAACTTAAGAAGACCAAATGTTAAAAATAAATAAAAAGCTATAAAATTTTGTCAGACAGAAAACTTTTGACACTTGTCTTCTAAACATACCTTAACAGCATTTTTTTCAAAAATTGGGGTTCTGAAAATGTTAACATGCTTTTTAAGCGTTACAGTTAGTAAAAATAGTCCTAATTGAACAATAGTTTTAAGGTTATTGCACTTTAACATGCGGCACCGTTTATGGGGTACCAAAATTAATGATTCGAAATTACATAGCAACTTTCAAGACACAGCCTTGACTTTGCGCTTCAAAGCTCTTAGTCGCTCATTTAAGCGACAACTCTCAATACCTGTCATTGATCAACGTGTTAAACACTTGTTATACCTCAATTTTATCAAAACTTAGACTTGAACGCCTAATATTTAGACCAGGGTAGAGCCCGAGCTTATAACTTAATTAATCTTTAGAAAGCTAAGTACTTACGGATCCGTTTGAACTAGAAGAGGACTTGCTCTCGCTATGACTCCAAAGCTACTATCGTTGAAAATACTTTGCATTGACACATGCTATTAAACTATCTGTACAAAAACACTTAAATTTATAAGCTTTTTATTGCTTCTCAGGGTATTCAGTGTTGTGAATTTAGTAGTCTATTATGATATAGTGGTAGAGTTATAGTTCGTTATCTGTTTAATCCAGTAATTAGCGAGCATACTTTAAAATATGGCCTAAAGTTTTCAAGACCTTTGTAGCAGGGCAGTCAAGCTAAATTACGACCTTGTGTAAATCAAATTTTATTTTAAGTTACTAATTATATTGAGCCATGCGTGTAGGATCGCAAATACTATAAAATATGTTTCGTGACTGATTTAGTGCAACTTTTTAATGAGGCTGAAGTGGTTTTCATGCCTTCTATGATAAAATTTTTAACTCTTGCGGTTAATTATGGAAATCTTTATTGTAGTTAAACTAATCTTATGTTTATAGTTTCGGTTTTTTCTAAAAAAAAAATGTTTTGAAGTGACTAAAGGTTGGAATTAATTGTAACAAAGAAATTGAAAAACGTAAAGGAGTATTAAAATTAGTATTGACTCTAAGGAAATTTAAAGAACTTAAATAAACAATTAATAAAGCTTTTCCGCACTTGACACAAGATTATGTTTTGTGTGTATGATAAAGGGAATCATCAGGCACTCCCATAAATAGACCCAGAGCATTAGCAAATGCTAAAAGTATCATTTAGTAAGGGCGGTTATGGGCATAAGTTTCGAATGGTGACCTTCCCTGTATCTAAGTTTTTTTCTAGAAATTTTTAGTGTTCCAAGAGTTTATGATTCCCTTTTCAACCATATGATATTCTTACAGCAAATGAGGTTAGGTGGAGTTTTAATATAAACCTTATATATCCTTAACGGACTAAGAGTTTATCGCTCTATCATTTTAGTTTAAAAATCCTGAATTAATATTGATTTTTAACGTATAAAAGAAGCTAAAAACTTACGAAATTTTCCGAACTGGAAAACTAAGGTAATCTCTTCCCCTTAGCAAAAAGAGGTCATGGACGCCACAAGGGGAAAACTTGAAAAGACCAAGGAAAAAAAAATTGATCTTGCTTGGGACGTTCTCGTTAATAACAAAGAACTTGCTCACTTTTTTAATCCTACTTAAAGCCGAGAAAAAAATAAATTATTTTAAAAGATTTCTAAATCAACTATTATAATAAAGCATCTTGTTAATAATCCTTTAAAAAAGAAATGAACACCAAAATACCAGCGGTAAGAAATGCATTAATAAATGAAC
Organism: Zophobas morio; assembly: GCF_036711695.1. Classification (NCBI taxonomy): domain Eukaryota; kingdom Metazoa; phylum Arthropoda; class Insecta; order Coleoptera; family Tenebrionidae; genus Zophobas; species Zophobas morio. The sequence continues at coordinate 126,126 of NW_026972649.1, forward strand.
TACCAAACATCAAACTAATTCCAAACGGGTATGTAGGTCAACTATAAGAGAGAATTGAGTACCTTGTTAAAAGTACAAACGCTCAGGGGGACGAATTACCTATGACCGACTCTGCCAAACACTGATTTACTGACGCTCACCCCATGATGTAACGTGGAAAATTATTTAAACACGATTATTTTGTTAAAAAAAAAGACTCAAAATGTGACAACGTGGTAAGTCTTGCTGAACCATGGTAAACCACACAACAGCAAAGCAATGAAACTGATGATAAATATGAGTCATAATAAAAAGCGAAGAAGTTACCCACAGAGTATGCCCGTTTTTAAAGTAAACAGGGATATCACCTAAGGGGTTTATAAAAATACAATCATAGCTATATATCTAGAAGTTAAGGAAAAAAAAACAATAACGAAGACAAATGCTATTTAAAAAGAAAGGAAATACTTTCGTTTATGGTAAAAAGGTACATTCTTACACGCAGTGCAAAGCATAATTGTCAAATAATCTATGAAACTATCCACGCAATCAAATTTAGCCACCAATCCGGATACATACACCAGTTCACTCTATAGTAGTCGCAGTAGGTCTCTCAGACTTCTTTAGTTAAATTTTTTTACTTTTATATTAAACAAAAATACCGTTAATTTTTGAACTTTTATTGTTTATTGAGGTATTAGGATACAGGTTCACAGTAAATTTTAACTTCAATCTAATTTGAAAATTTAGAATTAAAAATCAGTATGCCACGAACACATTTTATGACATAGTCTTACACTTTTAATTTTTCTTAAAGATTGTGTATTAAACACCATATGTTACTGCTGCAATAATAAGGAGGAAGTTCATTTAATTTAAAAAAAAAATAAATTATCAAAGTCAGTTGTTAGAGGGGCATCTTAATTGACTAAATATCACCTCGCAACAATCGTTACAATTAATAAAGGAGTATATTAAGCACGTATATTTTACCTTTTACGCAACAATACCTTGTTTTTTTCTTTTTACCTTTACACGCAGAGCAGTCCTCTATGGCTGTCTCTTTCTTAAATATCTTCCGGTCCATAAACCAAAAAATTTATTTATTCTAGTAGTCATGTTTCGCGAAATATTTTTGTTTACCGCACGCTCTCTCGTATGTTCGTCAATAAGTGCAAAAATTTTCTTCTTTTCATAAATTTGGTCTATGTTTCCATCATTTATAACTTTTGGATTATACCAGTCACGTACAGAATATGGAATAATACTACTAGAGGCCACCGTTTTGTTTTGCGGTGCAGTTATACAAAGCACATAATTTGTTGACCATATCCGCACTTCCCTTGGTTTGATTGTAGCTTGTTATAATCTCAGGTGTCTGTTTTTCTCGGTATTCTTATCAATGTCGTCAGTTTTCTGCGAACTTAACAAAAACACAACCTTGCCTTTTTGGGGATGTACGAAACTAGTGTGGATTTATTTCGGTATCCCACATACTTGAAAACGGTGGACGGATTATACAATTGAGTCATAGTGGGTGTACTTGCCGTATATTCTTTATGTTTGTATCCAGAATAGTTAGTGGGTGGTTCAATAACATGGCATCAGCTAATTTAAAACTATTAAACAAAGTGTCTACGATTATGTTCCTTCTTCGGTCTGAAATTCATCATGCAAACGTAAAAGATGAGCTTGTTCTGCTTCGTAATTTCACATAATTTGCTACAGAAAAAATTGAAGTTTCAAAACAACTTTATATTCTTACCTTATAAACTAATACCAAAAGCAAAACAATAGTTACACCATCACCGATAGTAGTCGCAGAAGGTCTCTCAGATTAATATCAGTGCTGCTAACCCCCGAAGTTTCATACTTAAACCTAGGCGAATTGGTAACTGTCTAAGAGAGTGCTTTATCGGAAGGCACCGGAAACGGTCGAGTGTAAGATCCAATGATTCCTCAGATATATCTGAATTAGAATTTTCAGAGCTGTGGGCCCTCTGCGACTACTGCAAGGTTAAAAGTTTGGGGCCACACAAATTCAAGAGCTCCACCTGAAAAAATTAGAAGAGTTGTACCTATAAAACTCAGGCGCTAGTTGTTACAGTTGAATGATAAACGGTAAATAAATATAAACCTTTACAAAAAAATGTCAAAGACCTTCACATTAGCCAAAGAAGAAGGTAGCGGAACATACTACAATAGCAGGGCTGTAATTATCCTTAAAGTCGACTGCAACCTGATTTGCTCTGGGAAGCTGTGCAAAACGAAGAGGTGTGTTATTTGAAAGTAAACGCAGTATAATTTTTTAAGTAGGACGACATACCAAAAGTTTTATTTTCAAAGTAATGCAAGGAAGATATCGACCAAAAAAGACGACGAAATATACTACTAACCAAAGGGATGCTTACGCTGAGAGGATACTAAAATTGGCATTAAATTTTAAGATATCGGACCTAATAAATTGAAAAAAAAAGTTCATTAATGTCAAAGATTAACTATAATGACCTCTAATATGAAAATTTATATGCGAAGTGTGTGTGAAGAACTTTGGATCTTCAAGGGCCTTATCTAGGTTATTGAGTGGCATTCGCAGTGCTGTCTCATTCGTTACAAAATTTGTCTAGTAGTCTTAGTCAAAAAGTCATCTTGGCTATTAACCTGGAAAACTCCCTCTAGCGTAAAAAAAAATACATACCGATAATGAGACGAAATTTAAGTTACGAGCATGGAGTCATATGAGCAAAATTAGAGGTTTACTCTTCTTATACAACACCGACCACTTCACCCCATAATTTAATTGAAGAGAGATATAACAGTCTTATAAAAGCATATACAAGGGCTATACTTTCATCAGCTTGGTTACCGTCACAATTTTATGAAGAAGCAAGGAATTAATTTTCGCTCTTAATTTGCTTAAACTAAGAAAGTTTGTAACCCACGTTTTATCACACAACTAAAAACCTGAAAAGTTGGATTAAAACGGGACGAGTGAATTATTTAAGGTCCCTCTTCGAAAACGCATGGAAACTGGGGGTCTTTCAATTGTAAGACCAAAAAACTAGTGAATTATAGAAAACTTTCTAGGGCATGCAGTACTTAGCTATGGTTCCTAAAGCTGGTGGTTTCATACTTTTAATTATTTCATGTCACATGAATACCACGCATTTGAGTTATTTTGGGGCCTCAAGAGCCAAGAGCTTGCGCTGTGCTCAAAATCCGGCAAACGGTAATTACTAGGTTGCTTGGAAACAAAGAAGCGGGGTGAAAACTTCTCATACTTCTTTTTAAAATTTTTATAGGTCATTTTCTTATATTATATACTAATATATTTTTTAATACAAGAATAATTTCTGTACATAATATCTTCAGATTTTTAGTGACTACGCTATTGTAATTAGTATATTTTTGACCAAGAGTGCATATTTAAAATAGATTAATAAACATGCAGCTCTTTTACCGTCAACTTTATTGTTAGGAAGACTGAAATAACTCTAAAAAGGGTTTTAATTAACTAAGAAACTAATTTATAAATATATTTCCCCTAACACGGTTAGACCGAGTATACAGTCTTATAGAATCATTATACCCCTTTTAAGGTATATTAATAAAGAAAACTCATGTTTTTAAGAAAAAAATTAATGGTCCGTCAATTTCAACACGAAAATATATATATTAAAAATGGTACTATGCATGCAATGAAATCCTTCATGCTCAAAAGCTCTGTGAACTTAGTTGGGTCCTTATTTTAGGGGGTCAATGTCTTTTCATGCCTTTTTTTATATGATCTTCTAAGAATACTATTACCATAAGAATTCCAAAATACAGACGGAGACTACAACACCCACCACAAGAGACATTTTCTTGCCCTCCGCTCTATAATGTGGGCCCTATGTAAAGCGTTAAATTTTTATTATTAATAATATTTTTGTATAACTAATTAGTCCCCATTTGAAGTAGGTAAACTTTCAATACTTATTTAACTTTTCGGTAATATTATAGTTTAAGTTATGATTCTTAGCTATGGTTGACACGGTGATATAAAATTTTCTCTAGCGATGCTAATGTTTTTCACAGTCTTGTTGTTTTTGTATAATTTATTACCTTCGTCCTCCTCTTAGACAATATCATTCACTAAGTAGGTTTTTAAAGGTTTCTGTGTACATCGCTACTCAATGCCATGTGTATAGCCTCACAGTATGACTTTTGTATTTTGCTATTGTTTATTACATGGTCAGTGTATAGGATCCCTTAAATATTACGTACATTGATGGGCAGAAGTCGTAATAACACTCAATTGTACATTCTCCTCTTATTATTCATGACGCTTAATGCTTAAAGTGACCTTTTTTGTTCCTTAGAGCTACCCACAACTCGTTTTGTTAGAATTAGATGTGTTTCATTTACTGTTATGCATGGATTTTTAAGTAATATTGGTTAGCATTTGCACTACCAGATCCGGTAACAAGTCCGTTATGTCTTTAAGAAAGCCAACTATATATAATGTTCTAAATTTACTTCATTTTTTTCTATAGAGGGTTTAACTTTATAAAATTACAGGAATCTTTCTATTAGTATATATAGTACATACTTGGGCCAGCGATCAATTAATTTTTCGGTTAAAAATGTTGCACTCGTTTTGAAGATAGTTTAACATACGTTAATTTTGTAGTCTCTGAGTAAAATCTTGTTGAAAAAGTCAAGAGCTATTTCAATGTTTTAGATTATACATATCTTGCACTCTGCCTAATGCCAAGTTTGTAGAAATTTCCATTTGGGGAGTTATACAATTTTCTAGAAGGTGTAACCCTTGAGTTAGTTGAACACATGGTCTTTTAAGTTTAGTTTTAGAAAAGCAGTATTAAAGAACACTCTCCAGGCTAGTAGTTATTTGAGGTTTGCTATGAACATTAATTAAGCGAAAAGAGCCTATTAATAGCACAAGTAATGAACTTTTTCATAATCTCTGCCTGTTTATTGGTATTCCCTTTTAGTCAAGGCGGGTTTCATATAGACTATTGTTGCGGTATGGTTTCGATAGCTAAACTGGTGTTTTATGTCTTGTTAAGGATAATAATTCATATTTGTTACTGTATAAAGTTTTATCTTACAGCTAAAGTTAGGTAGATGGCGGCTAGGTGGTATAGTTTTGTTTTGTGTTATTTAATTTCATTATCCCACTTGATATTAGTACGGTACCTTGATACTTTGCTTCCTATTTTTTTGTACTATTTATTTTCCTCAGAGTATTTTATAGCACAAGAGAGTCATCGCTTTTGACTGTCCATATGTTTTAACTATTAGTTTTAAGTTTGTGCATCCCATTTGTATGGTCAGAGTGTTGTTCTCAGTTTATTTCATTTATTTTTATGTGGGATATGATGTTTCAATTTTTTATAAACATTTTCATATTTGAAAGTTGTGTGTGGCTGTTAAGTCTGCATGTTTTCAAATATATATGTTCACTTTTTACTAATTACATTCGCGTGGTATATGTATCTGAGTTGCCGTTTATTTTTTTTTTAGTCAAAGGTTGTATTTTCCTTACTTTGTGCTTGCTTTATATATTTGTGTTAAAAAATAAAGAGATTTTCTTTGGGCAATAACTTGTCAATTAAGATGAGAATTTCATTATTAGCTAGGCAAATGTGAACTTATCTCTATATAGTTGCATTTTTATTTTCGTCTCAACTAGCCAAACAGAGTTCTATAAATCCATGCTTAAATGTTCTCATATGTTTTGGATGGCAAGTCCGTATGTTCGTAGCTAAGTAAGCTATTATCGTTAAAGTTCTACTTTCTTATGAATTTTTGCTTTAAACAATGGTGGAATTGTTCTGTACCCCTCCCCACGCCTTCTTTCTTTTTGGGGCAAGTCCCATGTCATTAACTGCGGTAGAGCTTCGTGCACGTAACCTATTAGACCATGAGGAAAGCATTAATACCAAAAATGAGGGTCGCGTCGTGGAATCGAGTCCACGACCTTAAGTTTGCGCGTCATCTTAGCCGCTTAGCTACAGTGATTACTCTAAAATCTGGTATGACATCCTACGAAGAAAGAGCTGGATTTCGGAGAAGAGTTATTTTATAAAAAAAGAACGAGTTCTTACGGCTTTTATAACTTACGAAGTAATAGTTTTATTAATGCAGGCAACTATTGTTATGGACGAGAAACAGTGGCATACGAACGCTTAAAACAAAGAAAAATATTTAAGTTTGTGGGGGTATGGTTTCTAAAACTTTTAAAAAAATTATAAGTGAGCTTGAAAGCCTGAGAAATTAATTGAATAAAGTGAAGATTTCTGCAGATAAAAGTTATTTAATTTAGTTCTTGAGATTGATTACTGTTAAATTAGAAGTCAACTGGAACCAAGGAATTAGAATAAATTAGAAAGCTACTAGTTCTAGGTAATAGTATGTAGTATGTAGGTTACTCGCCTGAAAGCATACCACTGCAATTTATATTATTATCTTCTCTTGGTTTGATGTGGAATAATGGTAGAGTTTAAAATTATCTAGTAAATTATCGCAGATCCTTAGTTTTCAAATTTCCTTTATTATAAATTTTTTATTGATAATATACTAGTTCTCAAAACTACCAGCCTCTGTGAAGTCGTCGTAAACAAGAAGAGGATTGGTTATCTTAGAAGAGATGTATTTCGGTCATATAGCAAATTGAAAGTTGAGGATTTAGAGGAGGACTTACTAATCTAATTTGCAAAAACTGCAACGAGATATCCAATTTTTATAATCGATGAAACTTATACTTGAAAATGTAGGCATCTGCAGTTTGGTGAAGCTAAGAGATTAAAGACTTTTTTGAAGGGAGGCTATTATTAGAGTGTAAGAATAACTACAAAGGGTTGGCCTGTTAAGAAGATTCAATTTCGAATGAAGTTTTAGTTTTAGTAGTAGTTGAAAAGTCTGAGATGAAGGCAGGAACAAGTAGTTAATTGTACAAGAACTAGAAATAATATATGCGGATATATTGTGCTTTGTAAAATATAAATAAAAAACAATGCGCGGTGAGAAGATATAGCGTTTCAAAGGTGACAAAATAACTATCAAACTACAAAAAATAAATGAGAAATTAACGAGGCTATAACACAGAGACTATTAGAAGTATTTCTCTATTTCTATGCCAGAGAAAGCGCAATGGACGACGTTACCGTTTGGATATGTAATGAACCCCTTTTTATGACAAAGTGCATAGAAAAAGTTGTCGTCGGATTATAAATTCCCTTTGTTTGTGATGGTTGTTTAGTAAGCAACAATAGTAAAGATAAGCATTAAATAGCTTGGTATCTACCGAATTGGTACGAGAGATATAATTTTAAACTTTCGTTAATAGATTCTACTTTTTATAGACTTTAGTAAAGTGGTTAGAAATGAGAACTGACAGATGAAGTAGTAAAAATGAAAAAGGAATGTTAGAAGCATTTGAACTATACAGAAAGCTGAAACAAGGACAAAGAAGAAATGGACAAATAAGACCTCTGGATTATTTAAAAACGTGTGTAACAGTGACACAGTTAATAGAAATGAGTGTACAAGAGTAAAAAAAATTATAACTAAGAGTTAAGGTACATCCAGGTTAATGTGACTATAATTACTGACTACTTGTTAGACGTCGAGAAAAGTTACTTCGAGAAAAAATCTTACTGCTGAAGTAAGCATAATGCTGAGTATCGAAAAGAAAAAACCCACAGACTAGGCAAGGTAATGGCCTTTATCGTACATAACTTTTTTCACTTAGGGGTAAAGTATTTAAAAAGATTCTAGGGCAGCGTGCAGAAATTTATCCGTTGATCAGGCGTTACAGAATTGTGAAATATGTTAAAGATTGGCATATGGAAATCCTAAACCAAAAAGGAAAAACCAAACCTCAGAAATCTCCTAAAGAACCTATAGTACAATTGGCAATGGACGTTATGAAATTGTATAAAACAAAGAACGTATCAGAGACTGGTACTACAATAATATGGAGCAAGACTTTTATATAGGTGAAAAACTTATATTGTAATAAATAACTTATTAGATGAGGAGGTAGTCTTGCATTACTAGACTTTAAGAGGGGCACAAACAGTATATTATTCAAAAACAGCAACATATATTAAGGATTAAAATAAGCTTTCTATACCACGCGGGTAAGGGCGGAGGAAAAGTTACAAGTACAAAAAATGCTTGACTCATACACTGCAAACTGTGACAGGTCAAGCATTATAGTAGAGGTTTACGCAAGGTCAATATATTAATGAGTTCCACTGCATAAAGTTACTATTACTCCAGTTCTGTGTGCTTATCGGGCCTTATGCAAGTAGGAAACAAATGCACGTTTTTACATCTTTTTTAATTATAACAATTATCTCAAACAAAGTAAAAGTTAACCATTTAACTCTAGAATGAGAAAGGCCCGAATGGGTATTCGTGAAATTTATAAAATTAAGCTAAAAATTATTTTGAGTTATCATGAACTCAACTGGCAAAAACTTGATAATAAACTCTTGGGAGCATTGTGGTTGTTTTACTGTCTGTATAAATAATTAAACGTTAAAAATTAAGTATAATCCCTCGCTCTCGTAAGTATAAGTAGAGATGACAAACCCTTACAACAAGAGAGCTAAATAATTCTTGCTCTCTACTCTTTGGTGTGAACCTCGTAGCGGTGTAAGGGAGTCTTTTACTATATAATATATTTACTTATTCCTGAAGTCGATATGCGTGACACAGCAAATTATACTTAATCCTTCTTCCCTTTTAAACTTATAGAGAGGTAAAAAGAGTACTAGTTTCTTGGGTCACAGCAATAAAGAAATTATATTACATAATAATTATAATTTAAAGTAAAAAAAATGAATTAGTAAGTTAATAAATTAATAAATATATGAAAATATATTAAAATTTTATCGCTTATTGTCACATGTGTTAACCGAAGTGTAATAAACAAAACTTTGAGTGGGGTTTGTTAAAGTAAAAGTTATATGGTTCATCTTTTAATTAGGCATGAAATAACAACAAACCACCAGAGTGGTAATGTGATGCTCGAAAAAGAGGCCTAAACATATATTTTGGACTTTTAGAACTATTGGAACAATCTGTATTATAACTACTAGCAGCAGCTAATAAACTACTAGGGCATCCACTATATTCTTCATAGCACTATCTCGCGATTACTAAAAAGAAATCCCCGATTCTCTCTAATTTGGCAGTCGCAATTTAACTGAGCATAAATGTTTTTGTAAATAATATGGCGATGTTATTTTAAAGCGTTAAAGGTCTCTAAGTTCTAAAACTCGATTTTTTTGTTAATTTGTAGAGAAGGTCTTACGAAAACAAATTGGAGCTCTGGGATAAAACTTTAAGTGCAATGCCTCGCCACTAAGTCAGGTGTACGAGCACCATTTGCTAGTTTGTAACACAATATAACGCAAGGCAATCTAACTTGATTCTTCTATAGAGTAATAAAGAGCGATTAGAATACTCATTACAATGTAAAACTTAACTATCTTTTTAAACTTTTATGAAATTTACTGAGAAATAGGTTTAGCGTGACTATATCTAAATGCTCACTAAAAATAATATTTTATTTATAAATATTGTACTACTTTAAATTGTAAATTTAATAGAATGCTTTCTAATAAATACTGCCATATTGCTTTAAAGGTAACTGCACTGATTAGTAAGCTTAACAATTGGGGCATAATATTATCTTTTTTGTTTTGTGCTGCAAACCTTCTTTTTATAAGCATTGTAATTATTATAATCTTTTTTTTTTTCAAAACTATATGAACCGCCAAGAAAACTACTTCTTTGTATTAATGACTTAATGCTTTAACACCTTTCTTGTCCAAATTTATTGTAAAAGAACACATTATCAGGTAAGAAAGTCCACTTGGAGCTACAAATTAGTGATTTAAAATCTTAATTATAAAGTATTTAACTATTGATATGTAGCTTTTTTTCACTTGTTTTAAGGCATAACGGCGCTAAATAACAATTTAGAAGGCTACGTTCTCATAGATTCGCGTTAGTGGCCCAGCAAATTAGAAAACCAACGCAACCCTTTTTAGTTTAGTCTCTCATCCTGCTATTCTTCGAACAATACAAGTTTACATTGCACAGCATATTAGGTAGCGAATCAGGTTAAGTCTAATAAGAAATGTGGTAAAAATAGAAGTGTATAAAATTTGTGTAAAGTATAAAAATAAATGAGAATTAGAATAAGAAGACATAATAAAAGGGCAACTAATCTACTAAAAACGCTTTATGACATTTGAAATCAAAGTATAAAAATGCATTACAATGTTTCTAAAGATGTCTACTTCAATAACTTTAGCATAAAAAATGTAGTAGTAGTCTTATTTACGCGTGCAAGTTATAGCATTTTGTAATCTTTTTTTTTAAGCTGAAGGCTTTATAAATCGGTTTGTTGAGCAAAAATAGTTAATTTTAAAAAAAAATTACTATCTTAAAGATGGCTCTTATAAAGTATTGTCCAACCTCGTTGGTAAGATATTAAGGAGTTTAATTAATGTAACCTTAAACAGCATGTCAACAAGAGCAATATATACATGTAAACAATTACGTTGAAAATATAATAGTTATATCTAACCGACTGACAGTGTGCAGGCTTCATAAACCGGCTAACTGCGTTTACTAAGAACTCAACGAACTAGAAGTCAGCAACTAAAAAAGCAAAAGCTTTACGAGTTTTTTTTTTAACACTGGCAATACTACGGCCGGTCTTTTAGAGACCTTAAACCGCTTTTCCTCTTCTGCTGGGTTGGGGCAAGAGTGCCTTCGGTGTACGCTCTTTAGAGAGCTACAATGACAACCCCGAAGGACCGAAAAAGCGGGAAATCAATCGGGTTCGGTTTCCCCCCATTCGGCCTAGTGAGGTGGAAAACCGCTAAAAACCACTACCGGGAGAGGCAGTTCTAGACACAAGACCTGGAGCCACCTTGGAGACACCAGCCAGGCCTCCCCCTATAATGAGCTCCTCTTCTAGCTGACAACTTTATTGTAAAAGAAGAGTTTATATCACGTGCACATGGTAATAATTTTGATAGATTATTACCTTCAAAAAAAAAAAAGTCAAGATTATATTAATTTAAAGCAAATAAACAAAGATAGGAATATGTAAACTGTCATTCCAACAAAATATGTTTAAATAAAAAAGTTGATTTAAAGTTAATAAAACAAACTAATTGAAAATTAAAGCAACATGACCACTGGTATTAGTATTTAAGCGAAGATAATTACAAGCTCTAACTTTAATAAGCAAATAAATATCATAAAATCTCAAACGTTTGACGAGAAATTTGTTTATGTTCATTAATACAAATTTAGCAAAAAATTATTTTATGAAGAAAAAGTAGCAAGATGCTGGCAAGCCTGGAGGAATACGCACGTCTCCTGATAATTGAGCGGCGCGGTTATATATATAGTACTAGTACCTAGTATTTACCATAGCATAGAGGTAAGTACACTAGTAGCCACAGCTACCAGCGCCGCGAAAGGGCACTAATAGCCGAAGACAAGCCAGACGAGCTAGGTAGATACTAGAGAAAGTACTAGTACCACAGACCGATCTGACACAGAAGCAAAGGCGAGTCAAGTGAGCTAGAGCCAATATAGTACCCGAACCGAGCATAATCGCAATAGAACACGAGTAACCTCGCATATTACAATAGTAATAATGCTTCTGCTAGTGTCTATGCTAAAAGGCACGGAGCCGCCTGCTCCAACAGCGCGCTCTGGAATGAGCGTAGATAAAGGTAAACATCACTCATTACTAGACAAATCATTCTGTCTGCATTCGTCTTTGGTACTAACATAACAGAACTTTAATCTAGCAACTTAGCTATTTTCCACTCAGTTTTGTGTATTAGTTAGTATGCATGAGTTTGAATAGATCTTCATTCACTATGCCGAAGGAGGAATAGCTGCAGAAGGCAATGCTAGTACTCAACGTAAGCCTTATGACGCAAGTTAATTAGCCTGAATCATAACACAATCCAAGTCACTCGCTAGGAGGCTCAGCCAATGACGCTATTATAAAAACCAGATCATCCATTTTAATGCCTCATATTATAACCGCGCCTTATCCCACTTTTTGTTGTAGTAGTATATGCGTGAAGCAAATTAATTAATCTGTCTGCTTTTTTTTTCCTACTTCCACTACATTGAATAGACACTAAGAATTAACCGTGTATAAAACCTTAGAAAAAAAAAACAGTTACCACCACAAACTTTAGTATTAAACGTAATGGTCCCAATTGGATAAAACACCTCACAAACAACTTTTACAATTTGCCTATTTGTTAAATTCATGTACAAAACTTTACTATAAGCTACTCGTCAAATTAAGGCTGTAGTTTTTACTTTAAAGTGAAAACTTTCGGTTAAATTTATTAACTGTTACTGTTAATGGTTACAAAAATCGAGAATATACTTTCCCTTGCATTAAAGTATCAAAAAGCTGTGGATACCTTAAATACTTCGTTAACTAAAATGTTACTTCAGCAAAAAAGGGACCTTAGTTTAGTTTCTTCAAATCGTATAACTCTGTAAAATATTTTTTTGTAACCAATGTTATAAAATTTTTTTTAGTAGAGCTTCTTTTTTCAAATTTGAACCAAGTTTATTATACACTTGAACAGTCTTTACATCAAACTAAAATAAACAGTGTAATTGTTTTTTTTTATATTACTTCCTGAAGGCTTAAAATTTCGGCTTTAAAGCTAATTTTTTCCTAGCTTTATATGTTTTCTTTAACTTACCTGACACTCTCGTTGACTAAACTCTCAAAATTTGTTTAGCTTTGGAGTGTGTATTAACGTTTCTCACTTTGCCTTAACACATTTCGCAAGTTAGGTATCAGTGAAGCTTACCTGTTGTCAGAACTTTACTCCCTTCTTCAAGTTATACGTAAAGAAGTTTTTAAGGATTACCTTCTTAGAGTATAATTTTTATTGTTATACTTTAATTTTAAAACAATTTAAAATACTTCCAGAATTCCATAATCTCTTCATTAATGAAGAAGAATTATTGTAAGGATAAGTACACTAGCAATTTAGAGGAGGAAGCCACCGACTTTGAAAGAGATGCACTTTTGTGTGCTTGGAATAATTTTTTGGGTTCAGAGTCTGGCGTTTATTCTGCCGCGAAACTAAAAGTTTTATCTATAATTAAAGAAATAAGCAAAGTTTAACTCTTTTTTGAATGTTGAAAGTTGTGTTTATAGTTTGCTATTTAAAACTTAAGTAATTTTAGCTACTGTCTCAAAGAGCGGGGCTCCATTTTGGTCACTTATATTATGATTCGTATATAGAGAACTACATTGATTTACTTTAGATTTTACTGCCCTGACATAGAGTCGTTCTAAATGCTTTTTTAAGGTGACTTTTTCTAAAAATAATATTCGTGAGATTTCTCAAGATAAATAGCTTGTACAAGTCAATTCTAATAATATAATTATTTTGAGTTACACACCTAAGTTTTGCCTCTTCTTAATTAGCGAGTTCTGAGAGATAATCTTGAAGTCGCCATGAACTCTATCGATATTCAGGGTTTCTTTAAAGAAATTTTGTTATTTTTAACCTTCTCTTTTTGACTGTATTACTTTTTATAACAGCTGCAACGTAAATATTTGAAAATTCTATTTGAAGTTATGTTTACGTTTTATGTTGCATAAAAACTTTTGTCGCAGTAAAAGTTATTGATAAGAGTTAAATCTTCTTATATGCTTTCTTAAATTCTCAGCAAAAGTAGAATATGCTTTTTTTGAGACCTTACGTCTTTTTACTGTTAAACTTTATAATGTTTAACTTGATTATAACTTTTGTGTAAGCACGAAATCTTTTAGGAGGGATGACTACCGACATTATCCACATTATTAGTCTTTTAAGATCTTAACACTATAAGAGTTGGAATATTTCATGTCACTTAATGCTTGCAATACTCCACAAACGCCTAGAGTTGGACTCATATACTGAAATCGCTTAATTTTCTAGTCACACTACTATTAGGCCTATAACTTGCCAACAAGCGAAGAATTGTTGTAGCTTTTTAAAAAGATAGTATTTTTAAAATTTAACACTTGGAAAACAATATTTCAGCGTAAAAAAGCTTGTCATTGTTGATAGAAGATAGTTTACAACCTCGAAGAAAACGGCTATATTTCAACCAAATAAACTCCATTAGCACGAATCTTGTTTTTTCTGTTTAATTGGGACAAAAAACTGCTACTGGCTCTTTTGACGCTTATGAAGAACTTGCTCTATCAGAGACAACCTACAGGGAATGGATTAGACGGTTTAAAAATTGGTGATTTTGACACGAGCGATAAAGAACGTCCAAGTCTGCCACCCAGGCATTAGCGGATGGAGATCCATGTCAGACGCAAAACCAACTTGCCGAAACGTTGCATGTTACCCAAGCGGTCATTCCAAACGTTTAAAAGCTGTGAAAAAGGTATCCAAAAAAAAATTGGGTACCACATGAACTAAAAGAAAAAGTTATTAAAAGAAGAAAAACTATCTCCGAAATTCTGCTTGCCAGGCAAAAAAAGAAAAGGATTTTTATATCAAAGTGTGATAGACGATGAAACATGGATCTACTCTGATTACACCAAACGCTGAAAAACTATTTGCTATAAGAAACAACCAACATCTGCGCCAAACGCAATATACACGGGAAGAAAGCCACACGCTGTATACGGTGGGGCCAGAAAGGTGTGGTGCATTTGAGCTACTGAAACCTGGCCAAACAGTTACAGGTAATATCTTACCAAAACCAATGTTCCGTTTAGGTTAGGCATGGCTAAAAAAAGACAGCTTAAAGTAATTTTGTTTCATGATAACGCTCAACCCCACCTCACTTACGTTGTTAAGGAAACACCGGAAACACTTGGCTGGGAAGTGCTATCCCGTGCGGTTTATTAACCAAACTGTACCCCTTGACTATCACTTGTTTAAGTCAATGACCCACGCGCTTGCTGGAAAATACTTTGACTCTTACGAAATATCGAAAGATATGTCTTTGAATGGATAGCCTTTAAATATGTGTGAATTTTGGAAGGGGAGTCCGCTTGTGGCCAGAAAGATGGGAAAAAGTCATTTTAACGTTGGCCATAATTTTCATTAGTCTCTATTTTTTTTTTTAAAATAAAGATTTAATTTTTGCATAAAAAAACTTAATACTTGGTTGAACGATGCCATTTTGGTATGACAGGGAAAATATATATTTATAGTAATAATTCAAGTTCGCGTACTTGATCTAGAGAAGATATATTCATCCCACCAGATTCTGTAAATGTTTTTAAATTGTTTTGATTGGTTGCAGTCTATTAAAGGAAGGGGTTTAAGAATAGACCCGAGCTACAAGTAACAACTGAATTCCTGCCTTGAGTCAGCTTAATAACTATGTTTTTTTTAATTTAAGCGCATTATTTTTTTGTGCATCAAATTTATAAATTTTTGTAACAGACATTTATTGTTGACCTCCAATTTTAATTATCCAAATGACACTGAGGTTTTTGACTATTATTTCAAGAGAGGGCCTAAATGGAAACAATCTTTTCACCTTTTCTTTCTTTCCCTAAGAAGGGTATGGCGCAGCTTTTTAAGGTGTTAGGGTTTGATACTTTGGTAAATGAATTCCTGTCTCCTGAAGATGAACGTCCACTTTTAAGGGTGAAGAGAAATTAAACGGGTCAAAAGTTCAATGTACGACCTGAAAGGTTAATTAAGAGTACCAAATATTCTAAACCCCTAAGTTCATCAAAAATGCTTCGGAATAACAAAAGGTATATATACTAAAAATTTGATCTAAATAAATCAGCCCACAATTTTTTTTAATTTTCTTGTCTTATTTTGTTACAATGCTCAACTTCCTTTCATTAACCCATGTTCAAATTAATTAGAGTAGGTTGCTGAGCTACTATAAGTAATACTTAAAATGCATGCAAACGCAAGGAATTTTAAACAATATTGAGGGGTAGTTAAGACCTCTTTCCACTTGTGTTGATACATGCTCAGAGTCACGTTTAACGGAATATTATTCTATTTAGGGCCGACTTACCTAGTTGGTCTACTGCTTTTTAAAACGAAGTCTACAAAAAGAGCTTTTATATGTGAAGAGAAATACTAAGTATGGGAGTGTGGGATTAAATAGAACGGCAATATCCCTTTGCGGACCAGCTAAAAAGTTTTCAACCAGGATATTTTACCAACTCAGTTTTTGTTGAAATTTTAAGAGCTTAATATATAAACTGAAAATGATCAGTACACAGAAAGACATACACGTACACATGAACAAAAAATTAATATAACAAAGTTAACATATTATAGATAAACCAACCATATACGTTATTAACTTATATTTTTGAAGAAAACATCTTTTTAAAAATTTTTGGCAGAGTACTTTAAGCAGTTCTCACTATATACAAACATGGCGATGTAAGTAATCTTAACATAACGAAAACAAGGATATATATATTCGGAAGTGGTTATTAACCTTTTATAAGGCATATATATGTCGATTGCTGCTAATAAACTCTTACTCTTGTTCTCTTTGTTCTTCTTTTTTCGTTTTCTTTTTTATTAGAAGGTAAACAAAAAAAATTTTTTAATTAAGGTTAAGCACTCATTCTTATCGTAGTTGCTATTTGAGACTGTATTTATAAGGTTATTACTGGACAAAATTTTTAAATAAGGAAGATGGAAGTACTAAAGAGATTTCTATCTTTAAAAAAAAGTATTATAACACCTATATTATTTTTTTTTGAAGATGTTAGCAACTGCTTGATTTAAGAATCAACTAAAGCAAATTGGTAATTTTCATCTTTAGTGTTGGCAGTGTATTACTGAAAAAGAGAAGGAAAGCAAGCGGAAGAACTTTGCCAATGAAAGACAGAAACACGGAACTTTTTTTAGTAAATCCCACTTTCAAGCTGCTGGGGTAGAATTTATGAACTTTTTAACATGAATCTTGTCAGCTGCCAAGCAGATATTTCTGCAAGGTTATCAAAATCAGACCCTTGCTCTAGATGCAATTACCCAAAAGACAATTAGCCTTATGAGGTAGTCAAGTAATTACGTAGACTACGAAAAGAAATAATAAAATGCAATACTAACTAAAATATGAATAGATATACGAGACTAAGAGTGAAACAGCTAAAATAAAGCTCCATATAAAGAAAATAGCAAAAATCTGCTTTAATCTCGATTGTGGACTTAAATGTTGAAATAAAAACCGATAAGAATCTCTATAAAAATTTAGACGAATAATCAAGTTCGAAACTACATAATAAATTCTTTTCCTTTGATTAAAGTGAAGTTGGAGGGTAACCTACCTAAGAATAATCCTTAATAAAATACCGATAAAAGTTCGCAAATGCTAAAAATTATTATAAGCTTCACGGTCCGGGCCAGTACGTGACGCGGTGAATCTTATAGGAGTCTAGCTGTATTCTTTTCAGAGGAATGAAGTAACCAGGGAATCAATTTACCACTTGTTGGAGATGCGCGCGCAAACGTATTAAATAAGGGATCTGATATAAATTGCAACCCACAGTGAAGAGCCTGAAGATAGGATGAAGACTTAGAAAATTTATTCCTTTCATTTTGAGATTTAAGCTATCTTTTGGAATGCTTTAATGTTATATTTCGTTATGTGAGAGTCCAGCCCTCTAATGCACTTTTCCAGCTCAGGTGCGAGAGCAGGCTAATTTAATATTACCTATTCTTTCTCTACCTATTTGGCTATAGGAGCTAGGGAACTACGCGGAGGAGGTAAGGAAACAACACACATAAAAGAGCACTTTTGGGAGTTACCTGTTAAATTAATTTTCATTTCATAAGAGACCTGAAACCTTATTAATATGTTCATGATGAAATCTATTTTCATAATATACCCTTAAAGTAGACAACTTTGTTAATATCATCTTTAAATGTTCGTTTCTCAAAAACTAAATTCTACTAGTGCATCTGCCAAACCCCTGATCGACAGCGGAAAGCGGACTTTCATTCAATCCCTTTTTCATAAGTACGAGATGATATGCGCCCGGTTGGTTAATCTTGCAAAAAATATCGTTTTCCTCAAAGTAGTTAAGAGATGACCTATAGGATGGAGTGGAGACGTATTTTTTATTGTTCTGGTACTTTACACAATTGTAATTCATTATTGGGTTTTTCACCAATTACTTTCTACTCCGAAAGGGTACCTAGAAGGCTTAATTTAAACTCTCATAAGTGCCTTGTCTAGATAACCCTTAGGGCATACCGTTTCCTAATAAGAGAAAGGGTATAGTTTGCTAGGGGCACAAGGAGTTGGGTCGGCTTTTAGTGCTATAGTGGTCGTAGAACGTTGTGGAGAGAGTTTTTTAGTATAAAATCGCTCTTCCTTTGAATATAAACATCTAAATACTCATAATACCTCCTTTCTATGTCTTTTCCAGAAAGTGTATTCTTAGAGTTGACGTAGCTCCTGTTTAAAAAGATAGAGTTGTACAAGACTGTAATCACTTCCTTTAAAAAACTGAGAATCAGAACCCATATTGACTAAATTAAGCACATTGATAGTAGGAGAAAAATGATGATAACTTCTGGGTCTGTACCAAGTTCCAAGGATTGTGTAACTGAAACCAGTAAAGTCCGTACTAACGAATAAGCGTTCAATCCGAAATATTTCCTTTGTTCTTCTCTGCCCAACTGTAGGAGACCCGTTAGATAGAATAAACTTAGACAATGACGAGTTATCGGGTATATGGAATACCTTAGGTAGTAAAAATGGATATTAGCTTTCTTAGTAAAAATCACGTCTCTTAAAGTCAAGGTGGAGCATCCATTTATTCCAGTAAATGGTCAGTTTAAAGACTCTCTATACCTCCCTTTATAATAACTTTTTTGCAGAACGTTGCTTTGATAGGATTGGAGAAAAGAGGAACTTTTAAGTAAGAGGAGTCTAGGCAGTTATAAAAGTTAAACGTTGGTTTTTTCCAACATTCTTTCATAAAAAAATTTTCAAGTTCGTCGCTCTATGTCGTGCAGCCACCTTCGACAGAGATAATATGCGAATACTTACCGTAGCGAAGACAAATACCGTTTTCTCGTCTGTAAGTTTTTCTCTTCGGCGATCAAGGTTCCGAGCTTAGTAGACCTGGTATTTATCTTTAGATTGTAATAACTCTCTCGGTGATTGGGCTCGGTAATAGGCAAAGGCTTGAGTGCAAGTTAAATCCTTTTCTCTCCTTGCTTCCTTTAAGATACGGGTTTTGGAGGACTAACTTTTGATGGCAAGAAATATCAACGGGTAACTCAGTTGAAATGCGAAAACATCTTTGACATTGTTCTTTAAGTCTTAATAATAGTGTTCTACATCATTTAGTTCGCATACTTCACCAAAAACAATGAAGTCGTTTATAAATCTTGCAGCATAGTGCTTTTGACAAATGGTCGTTAACATGGCCTCATCGTTACCCACAAAGGATGCGCGCAATTAGTCTATAAAACCTGATTAGCTTAAGTTAACATACCTCGCGCATAGTGTTGATATTCCGTTCGTACTCCCTACCTTTTATAACAATCTTAAGCTGAGTCAATAAGGTGTTTGTCAAGTTCCTGTCTCCGGACACAGAATCTCATACTTTTAAAATTTTATCCGATTTGACCGTTTTCCCTTTTTATAACCATAAGAGTTGCTGTCGAAGATGGTAGGGGAAAATCTGAAAATCTTCGATAGCCTTTTCATATTGCTTGAAGCATATCCGATAGTTTATCACAATTTTTAAATTAAAAGGATATATAAAAATAAATTGAAAATTTTATATAATAAATGAATATGTGTTAAAATTATGTAAAATAACTAAGTAACGCATATTTGCGAGGTATATTAAAATATGAGTACATGCGTGTTAAAAGATATAAAGTTATTTAAACCTTTACTTGCTGGAATATAAGCCTTCGCTATTAGGGTATTTAAACCTTTATTGACCTGTGTCTAAACCTTTAAACCCTTTAAAAATTAATTGTAAACAAATGTATATATATATATATAGAGAGAGAGAGAGAGATGTACAGACGTGTCTAAAACAAAAAAAGCACTAAAAAATTAACCCGACTGCCAGTTTATTTTTCGTGAACCTTTATTATTTACTAACCACTAAGCAATGAAATAATCAATAATAATCATTAAATTGCCCAAAATGGTAATTTGCGTTAAAACATGAACTGGGATCTTTTTCTCAACATTCGCAATCTATTTAACCTTCAAGCCCTATTAAGAGTACAGATTATACCGAAGCGCAAAAGTAATGGCACAATCAAAAGGCACAGGAAAAAATGAACGTGACTCTTTATATTGTAAAAGAGATTAATTTTATATACAAAAATAATTAAAAAAAGAATCTAAATTATAGATGAATATTGTCTAATTATGGCAATTTGCGCTAATTCCTGTGAGCTAGGTTTATCCTAACAAAGGATACAGCTTTGTTGACCAGTTTGTAATCTGTACTTGTACCCTTTACGAAATGACAAAATTATTTCATATGTGAGCGTAGTCTATTTTTATTAAACAAAAAATAATTTCATTGTTTATTTAATAAAATGGAAGCTTATGTTAGTAAAATTTTTTTTCTAATTTGGTTTGTTTAAATATTAAAAATTTGTTACAAAAAACGCAAACTAGAGCACAAAAAATACAATCAAAAATTGCCAAATTTAGAACAGCAAGCAGCAAGGGAGACTACTGGTTGAGAAAAATTGTTTTTTTATAAAATCTGTTAGTTTCTAAATTCCCGTTTCGCGTAGTTCTTATTTGACTATAGCATCATCTAAAATATAAATAATAAGAGGGAAGGTAGGATTAGAACTTTTTTACTTTTCTACGTTCGGTAAATTTTAATTTCTTAAGTCGTTTCAAGGTTTTATACACCGCTCACATGCGCGCTCATTACAACATTATGAATAGGTTATACTTGGCTCTTACATGTTAAGTGTACGCAACCTTTATATCTAACTTTTGATTGGGTTTGCACATTCATCCCTAATTCCTCATCAGAACTCTTTTAACTGAAAATGCACAGTTAACAACCCAAAAAATTTTTAATTAAAATTTTACAAGAACGAAAAAACTCATTGACTGGGATCTCGGAGTTTATTAGCCGGCAAGTAAATCAGTTATTTTAGCAATTTGTTCCACTTTAATTTCAGGTAACTATAACAGCTGTTTTGCATTGGTTAATATTCTTAACTGTGATTGGATAACATTCGGATCAGTTCTTAAATTGAAAAATTTATTGTGGTTTATAATTTATTTTATTTTTAGCTTTTTTTTTTGTTTTGTGTAATTTTGTATGTTATAATTTTTAGCTTTTAAGCGTTTTGTTTTGGTTTTTCAGGTTCTTTATTTTTCGTTCATATTTTTGTATTTGTTTTCTATATTTTTGTTAAAAAAATGTTTAAATGATGACCGGGTTATCGCTTTAAAGTTGTCTAATTAAATGGCACCGAATATATAATTAACAACTACAATAAAAAATATTTTTATGTTTAGGAATTTGATACATAAATAAATAATACTTTGCTTAGATGTAATAATTTTGAACATAGAGACATTTTTTTGTTTATATCAATCCAAAAGAATTTAATCGCATTCATATAATCTACTTAGATATATACATAAGGCAGATACTAACTTTCAATAACACAATCTTTTTTCTTCCTATTCTTGTTTTTTTTTTTTCAGTTTTCGTTTTAATCGTGTTTGTTTATATAAATCTCTTTTCTTATTTTTAATTATCTTTGATACTTTATTATATTACACTAAGTGACTCGATTGCGTATATACAGGCCTTAACAAAGTATTATCAAATGAAATAGTTGGAGTGATAACTTCGACGATGGGGTAGTAAAGAAGATATGCCGAGGAGAAAGTTCTAACAAAAAACAACCCGGCACTTGGGAATTTTTTAACTTCACCTGAAACACGAAATCTAACGAAAAAACACTACGAGCTTTAGCATTATACTCCAGGGATAATATGGCTATTACTTTTACAAAAATTCTTCCTATACAAAGTCAAAGAAAGACCCTTGGTTTACTACACATCACAAAAGGCACATCATAAATTAAAGTTATATTATAAAATACAAGTATTTTAATATATACCCAAACAACTTACACCACTAAAATAAACCACAAAGGAGACCAATTAAAACACCTTGAACTAATAAGTATAAATATACGCAATTTTAAACAATGGCAGGGGCTATGTTAACCATTTTATTATATACAAATATGGTAATTACATTTACATTTATTAAGTGTAATCGAATTAACCATGTTCATTTAACAAAATCTCAATTTAATCTAAACCAATATACATAAATAAAAATGCTTTTTTTAAAGTATATAAACAGCTAGACTGCCTATATGAAAATAAACCTTCCGACCTTTTTCTCGCCCTTTTCATTGTTGGTGTTAATAGAATTTATTAGAAATAGAAAAATGTATATTAAAAAGTATATTAACTGTAAGAGTTAATTTAAAGTATATTTTAATGTGTATAATTAAGCAAAACAATGTACCTTATAAAATAAACATGAATTATAAATCATAAAGAAAATAAAATTAAAGCAAGGAAGAATTACTTTACGATCAGGATTTATACCTTTACAACAAGTCAAAAAATGTTATTTATATTTGTATAACAATTTAATTGTACTATTTAGTTTTTATATCTCTTGTAGGCTTTGTTCCCAATTAACAAAGTAGTTCAGTTTAATTTTATGTAGTAAAAAATTAATTACCTCAGTTTTTTTTTTGACTGGCCCAGGTAGTTGATTAGTTTACTTAATTGCATTTTTTCCTGGGTAAAACTTGCGGTATTGGTTTGTAATGTCCAAATTGTGTTTTAAAAGTTTGTATTTCTTTCTTGTATTTTAGGAATGGAGGGCCCCATGTGTTTATATGATGTAGAGTATGCATGAGCAACCCTATTTTTTTTTATCCTCTTGTTTTTATGTTTCGTAAGGTTGGTTTATTGCTCCTAGAGAGCCAGTATTATCGATTAAATTTCTACAGTGCTCAAGTTCTTCAACTACATATCATATCACATTAAAGTATATAAGTGTATCTTATAATTATATAAAACATATTGTTTAGGGTAGCTATGCTCTCGAGGGCCCCCGACCTGTAAAATTAACACATTAGAATTAGGTCCTAATATGGGCTTTGTGTTCACGGCGAGGTTAAATACGAGCCCTCTAGGACCTTAATAGAGTTGCGTCAATAGAAAATTGCACCCCGACCTTGAGTTTGCACGTC
Organism: Zophobas morio; assembly: GCF_036711695.1. Lineage (NCBI taxonomy): Eukaryota > Metazoa > Arthropoda > Insecta > Coleoptera > Tenebrionidae > Zophobas > Zophobas morio. The sequence goes on from NW_026972649.1 coordinate 149,435, forward strand.
AACTCCTTTAGCCGCAGCTACCATGGCCACCTCGATCCACTAATAGCTCTACGTATCTAACTTGTTACACTAGTCTTGTTCAAAGAGTAAAGCTATATTATCAAACTTCCTGATATATAGTTGTCAAGTCATCTCTCATGTCATGAAAGGACCTAGTTTGCTTTATATAAGCATTCGAAAAGACGAAAGTCGAGAAGACCAGAATATTTATATATTTTTATCTGTTTCTTCCTATGGCTCATCTACACCCTCGTTGCCGTTTAGTGTTAAAAACCTTTTGACTACCGTAACAATTTATCTGGACTTGGTCCGTGGTTTGTAGACTTTTTTAGAATAATTTTCCGGGTGCTTATAATGGTTAGTATTTTTAAATCTATTGTAAATTGAGGTTTTATTTGATAGCTATTACTTTGCTCGGAGGACAAGTCAAGGGTGTGGCCAACAATATCCATGTTAGGCATTAACATATTAATCACAACAAATATATGCAAAATAACTGTGCCCTCGTAATTTTGAATTTTACAATATTTTTAATTCTGCACCACACATTTGGTAAAACAGTACTACAAAAAGGGTCGGACGGTGTAAAATTTTAGATAAGCCAACTGGAAAGAGGTTCATAAAACGACCTTTGCACATAGTGTTTAGGTAGTAGGTTTCGCAAAAAATGAAGACGTTTACAAACCGCGAATTTTACACTTTTTTAAAAGCACTAAGCGTAGCCTTGTATTAAATAGCTGTACAAAATATTAATAGATAAAACTGAATGATATGAACTCCGTCAAAAATTATTTACATTTGTATATATAATTGTTTCTGATAAACTATTTTTTTTAAAAAACTTAAAATCTCCGCTTTAGTTTTCAATAAGTTTAGTTATAATCTTAGTAAGAGGTAAACTGTCTGCTAACTTCTATTCAGAACCCCCTTTTGTAGTTTTAAATAGCTTGTGCGAAGGTAGGTCCAAGGTCAATAAACGAACCAACTATCTTACGTTATCTAATCTCATCATGCATCTTTCATGACTCCAGTTTTTTCTATAGTCAACCTAACTCTCATTAGTATCCGTCATACTCTCAAGTTAACACATGAAATCGTGTTCATTATAACAAGGTTAGCCGTAACCTATTTACTTCACAATACGAACTTTATGGCAAGTCGTCTTAGAAGTTATTTAACAGAACAACTGGCCCCGTTTACAGAACCTCCTTATGTAGTGGCATTAACCATTTTTATCCGTATTCTATTCTATTTAGTTATAAAAAAAATTGTTTCTAACAGTCCTTCTTTATAAATTACTTAATTAAACTTAAATATAAATAGGATCAACGTGGTGATGAAGAAATCGTTCTGGAGGCTGAAGAATTAAAAACGGAGCCGATTTTTATTAGTATTATTTTGCTTTCTTACATTATTATTAAAAAAATTCTAAATCTTTACATACGTGTATATATAATTTTTGAATATTATTTAGAAAGTTCTGGTAAAACTTTGGCGGAAACTCTTTGGGAACTATTATTTGATAAATCTCATTCCCCCTCTCCTGTAACTATGACATTGACATCCTTATATTTAGTAACCCTTTCAACCTAATGTTAAAAAGGATTCTTCTTTAAAAGGACTTGCTTGGATTTTCCAAAGCGTTGAAGATGAATCCGATGGTCTACTTTTTTCATGACAAAAAATATATATACACACTTTGTAAATTATTATCTTGGAGTTAATTAGCAACTATTTTTTAACTTTTTTTTGTCTTCATATTTTACTTTTGCTACCTAAAAAGCTATGTGCCCTTATTTACTAAAAGGCTAAATAATAGTTATTATGCATTGTATGAAGTATTAATCTTGCTCCTCTTTTATAGTTCCACTTTTTAATTACATAACAGGCATCTATAACAAATTTTTATTCTTAAAATTACTTTTAGATGAATATACTGATAATTTCTATTCCAAAACTATTATAAAAATGTTTTAATTAACTTTATGGTTTATTTAATTAACTTTGCTATAAATTAAATATCTTTATTTGAAAGTGGTATGGTTGTTGTAGTTAGCAAGTAGCCTTTTCTTAACTCTACCAAATTTTTGCCTTTTTTAAAATAAACCATTAAAAGATTTAAAAAATCATCCTTAATGCTATACAATTATTGAGGCTAGTTGCAGTTTTGTTATTTGTTATTTTTATTATACTAATTATAACTATTGATATGTTTATTAAAAATTATAATTTAACTAATTCCGTTCCACTGACTATTATCCCTTTTTTTTTTTTCTATTAATTATTTTATACTACTAATTATTTTATTATTTTATTGAACTATAATTTTGTTAATCCCCATCTAAAATATTTACTCTGGTTTTTATTTTTATTTTTACTTTTTTTTAATTATTATTATTATTAGAGGGTTATATACCCGAACGCAAAATTCATAGAGAAAGGAGAATTACCATTACTCAAGGTTGCCATCTATATTTTACTCTCTGTTTCATATTGCATTTATTTATAAGATGAAGTGCATTTATTGATGTAAACTTAGGTAAAATATTAAATTTTTCTTAGATCTCTTAATTTCTAAATTTTTTTAGCTATTTTTATTTTTTATTCTTTTATTATTGGGTATTTAAATTATATATATTATTTTTTTATTAGTATATAATTATATAGAAAAGTCTTATTATCAATTTATTTATAAGAATTTTATTTTATATTGAATGTTATTATTTATAAAAGTTTTTATTAATATTATTTAAATATCTTTATCACATTATAACTGTTATTATTTTTGATAAGTTATTATTTTAATAATAATTATTAGTATAATAATTTATTTTATTTGTTGAAAAAAATTATTTATCTCTTATATTTTAATAATATTATCTTATTCTTTATGTTGTAAGATCAAATTTGCAGTTATATTATTTTTGCTAATTACAATTTTTTCTTACGGCATATATACTTTAATATCTATATATATAAAAATATTTATTAAATTACTATTAATAAGAATTTCATTAATTTTTTTGCCCATTTCTTGGTTAGGCCAGCAGTTTATCTCCGGAGAAATGCCATTTGTTTCCAAACGAATACTGCAGATCCATTTAGCCATCGCTAAGCACGTGTTCGGTGTCAGGTGGTCTGCCAATAACATTTTTATATTGTTTATCTGTCTATTTTATAATTGTTTTTAAAAGTATATAAGAGTGTTCATTTTTTGTTTTTAGTTTATATAACTATTTTGTTTGCAAAAGAACTTTTCTTAAAAGTTCTGCTGCAACACGATTTTTCGTTGCACGTTTAGAATAAAGTGTAGCCTCCACGTGAGTAATACTAGGCTTTTTTGGTGCTGCCTTTTCTTTTGTTAAATTTCGTTATGAAGTCGTTCCTTAGACAACATGTGAGTAAAACAAATTACCAAAAAAGCAAAATTGCTGCCAAATTAATATAATGAACCCAATACCAAACTAGTTCAAAATGCTGTCATTTCTCTCTTTTATACCCTTTTAAGCTTCTACGTCAACTTTTATTTTTTTAATGTTATAGTTTTTTTAGCTTTTAAGTTTTAAACTTTATTATAGTTAAATTTAACTTCACTTACTTATATTATTCAGCGTTTATTTAATTTGTTTATTTATTAACAGTTATTTCGTATTTATTACATATACATCTTAACTTTTGCTATTATAATTCATTTAACATAAAGTTAAGCATTAATTAAATTTTTAAGTCTGCACGTTTTTAATAACAACTTATTAAACTTTTTTTTAAAGTTTTCTGGTTATTCGAAATTTTTAATGATGCACAATATCATATAACTCTTTTTTAAAAATATTTTTAATAAAATTATGTACTTTTTATCATAAGTTAAGGTTATATTTATGAATATTGTAAACTTCATACTTATAATATATAAAATAGAAAATACACTTAAAAATCAATAAATTAATATAATATTTAATGATTTATAATAGGAAATATTCACAACAAAAATTCTATTCTGTAGTTTAAGCGATTCTTCTTATAATTTTTTATAATTCAACAGTTTCTTCTATTTTAAAACTTTATGAATTTTATCCATTCATGAGTTCCTCATAACTTTCTTATAAACTTTAAAAAAGTTATCAAAAAATATTTTATTGTATTTCTTAGATTTCCATAAAATTCATAATTTATTAACTGTTATAGGTATTTTTATTTGTTACTTATGTTTTATTTTGATTATGGTAATATTAACTTTTGTAGTAGTTGGCAAAGTTTTAGCGGATTTTCATGTTCTTCACATTGTTGGTATTAAAAAGTTGTAAAGTTTAGCTATTTATTAAGTTCTGCTTGGTACATATGATTATCAGCCTCAATAACTTTTTTTACTCCAACTTTTCTTGAAATATATAATCTTATAATAATACATATGGAGCAATGCTGGCAACGTTAACTTATCATTATTTTTATAGATCTGCAAGGTTTGAGCGGTTTTTTGAGTTCTGCTCGGGTGATCATCACATGTTATGGTATTCACACCATTTCTTCACTTATTTATTCATATCATTATTATACTATATTATTATTTTATTATAAGTTATATTCAGTACTAGTTTGAAATTTACTTTTATAAGTAATACTATTATTGTAACTACTTTCCTTGTTTAACAAAAATTATTATAGACATGTTTGCTTTTAAACTTTTTGTTTAATAAAAGTTTAAGTATATTTTTTTTAAAATACAATTTATCAAATTTTCATTAATTAAAGATTGTTTGTATAATATTTCTTATAACTTTTTACTTTCTTCTCATTTTTATCAATAACATATATTAATATTTTTCTTTTCTTGAACTTTCGTTGTCCATTTAACATTAATATTTCAAATTTATTACTTTAATCTATAAACTTTTTGGCTTGCATGGGATTGTTGTTTTTATTTCTACATTTAATTAATTAATTATTTATTATAAGTTTCAATTAAATAATAAAGAAGTTTTTATAAAATTATTATGCTATTTATTAATTTGGTTTTATAAAATAATATCGATTAACACTAGTTTTATATATTTTTTATATTCTTTTTTTTTTTTTTAGATTCTCTCTGTAACTTGGTTTTATTATTTTCTTCACTATAACGTTTTTTTTACTTCGAACTTTTTAAAAATTATTTTTTTAAGGATAACTACTTTATTATTGATAATTAATATTTTAATAATATTTCACTATTTATTTTTATTTACATTTTAGTGTACTATTGAAAATTGCTTTTTTTCTTTTTTATAATCAGATTATAAATTTTATTATAATTTCTATTAATTTTTTTATAAGGTAAATCTATTACTATTTTTTGAAATATAATTTTTTATTTACTTTTTAAGTTACTATTAAATATTTTTGTTTTTACAGGCATCAAAAAGTACTTCGAATTCTCGCAGCGTTGAATCCGTGGCTCATCGAACCCGCAAAACTTTATGTGAATTGGTGGCTGGTTGTCAAATTTATTATATTGTTTATAATTGAAACTAACTATAGTAAGATGATAAAATTATGATGACAAAGTTAATATAAGCCTTTAAAAAAGTAGCAATCTATTTTAAAAATTATTACTAATCAGCAAAAGGTAAAAAACATTAATATTTTATAAGTTTAGGTAACCTTGTGCTGTATTTTCGGGTATAAGCGGAAGTAAGTTTGTTAACAAGCTTATAAATATATTTTTTTAAAAAAGGAACTAAATTAAATTATAAGAGCAAGTAAAAGAGTAATAATTATAATAATTAGTGGTAACACAGAAAAACATAAATAGTGAAGAATAACTTTAAACACAAGTTTCTAATATTTAAAGTACTTTTTGTATTTTTAACTTTTCATTCATAAACTTTTAGTTATTTATAAAGGATAAAAAAAGCATAGATAGTTTAATAATCAATATGAAAAATAATAATAGAAGTAAAGATTATTTCTGAGTATTAGTATAATATTGATATATTTTCTTTTAACTTTATCAGCAATAATTAAAATTTTATAAAACAATAACTGACACTTCTTTTATTAAGTGTTTTTCTTGTAGTAATTAGCTTTTAGTACTAATAATAAAGTTTTATTCTAATTATCTATATTTTTTTGTATTATTAATAAAACTAATAGGAAGTAAATTATAAATAACTTAAAAGAAAGTTTTTATTTCGTTTATATATTTTGTTATTAATAAAACTGAAAGAAAATTTTAATAAAGTTAAGAAAGATATGTTTATAAATTTTTTTTTATTCTAATGTGAAAAACTAAATTATAGTGGATTTTAAAGAAATCTGTTTATTTTATTACGTTTAATAAAAATAATATTGTTTCGTAATATTATAATTTTTAATAAAAAATTTTCTATATATTATAAAATGGAATAAATATAAAAAATAGTTTTTAAATTTTATAAAATGAATTATATTATAATTTTGCAAATACTTTTTCTTATTAAATAAACTCGACCAATTGAGTCGTTAATTTGACAGTTTAAAAATTTTTTAAAGTATTTTGTTTGAAAATTTATAAAATATAATTTAACTTTATTTTTTATATTTATGAATTTTCTATATATTGCTTTTTTAATTAAAAATAGTTTTAATATTCTAATTAATATAAATAAATTTTAATAAATAAAAAGAAGCGGACAATTTTTCTTAAATTAATCATCTTAATTGTAAATTTTATGGGTTGCCTTATTTATTTTATTATTATTATTAATGTAAATAATTATAAATTAAATCCATTTAATGCATTTTCTGTTATGAATATTATTATAACATATTTTTAATTTTACTTATAGTAACTTACATAACCAACTAACTTATAATCATGGGGATTATTATTTTTATAAACACTTAGTTATTAAGAAATTAAATAATAGTAATAATACTTTATTATAACACGTCGCCTGCAAATTTCCGGGGTTAACTACCAATGTGCCCTTTTTAGTAGAATTCGTTCCATTCTCAGTTGGTACCAACCTTCAAATGATACGAATCACATTTGTTGACAATTCATCCATTAGTTATCGAGATTTAAATTTTTAGTGACCTACGCTTTGTTATTTATAAAATAATGGGGAAAAAACGAATCTCGTGTGTTGATTAAGCATTTTCTTTGATGGGAATAAATAACGTCCAAGGTCAGCAATAACTTGAGATATCTTATAAGGAACCTGCTCCGTCGGCAACAGCGATTTTTTTCAGTGGTTTGCGGAGTTTAAACGGGGCCATACGGGCACAAATAAAGCAACATCAAAAATAACTCACAAAATTGTCGTTGATGATAGTAAAGTGAAGTTGCCTAAATTAGCCGACATCGCAAAGATATCAATTGGAATGTGTAAGCTATATTCGCATTACTATTTGAGCATAAGAAAACTCTGTTTGTAGTGAATTCCGCATTCGCTCGCAGTGGGCCAAAAACAAACGTGTGAGTCACCTAGAATCTATTCGGCAGTCAGCTGAGTGGAAAGCAAATGGTGGAAACCGCCTTAAGCAACCAAAGCCGCAACAGCACAAGACCTTCGTATATGGGGATGTACACGCCATAATATTGATAGACTACCTTAAAAGAGGGAAAACCATGAATAGCGAACAACACTATTGGTTCGATGGAAAGAGGAAACTACAAAAAAAACGACCCAAATGACGAAAGTGCTTTTATATCATTATAATACACCGTGTCACAAGTCGATGGTGACGATGGCAAAATTGAATGACTTTTATTCGCACCCACCGTAATCTCCAGCTCTATTCCTCAGCGACTATTATCTCTTTGCAGACCTCAAAAAATTTTTCAAGGAAAGAGATTTGAGTCAAACGATAAGTCATCGCCGAAACAGAGACCAATTTTTAAGATATAAACCAATTGCTTTATAAAAAAGGTATAGAAATGCTGGAAAAAGCTTTGGACTGATCGTATCGTCCCGGGACTCGTCAGGCGACGTGTTGAACACATTTACTGGATTATTTTTTATAAAATTTATTATCTTTAAAACGAGTTTGTTACAATTTAATTTTTTTTTATAAAAATATAATTTCTATTCGATATAATTTACAAATTATAATTTGATTACCCATAAAAATAATTAATTATAATAGTAAATGGTATTGTTTTTACTGAAGTTTGGTTATAAAAGAATTGTATTGACACTATAAAGGATTTAAATTTACATCTACTTGTCACATTCCTTTTTCTTCCTGATCAATTAAAATTATTTTTCGAGTTTGATGAAATTGTTTAATAAATTCTAAGAAACAATTTTTTTTATAACTTTTGTTCATCACTCACACTTTACATATCTTTTATTTTTCATCAACTAAATTTTTACTGCGAACTGCTTTGATGCTGATAGTAAAATAATAATTTTTATCAGTCATTATAATATAAATTACATTTATAAATTATTAAAAGTTAAGTTTTTTGTATTAGTTTAAATTTTCTTAGTATCGTTACACTTAATTAGTTTTAATTACAAATCCACTCAGGCCGCGGCGACCACCTCTCTTCGGGACAATTTTCACTTTTTACTGGAAGATATGGAAAAGTATTCGCCTTTACTCTTAGAAAGGGCACTGAAAAAATTTTTACCGCCCACGTGTTCGCCCCAGCACTCGTATAAAATTCACCGGAAGTCTTTGAGTCTATTGCCTCGGTCTCAGAAGATTAAGGACTTCCCTTTTCTTCCTTTCAACTTTCTGTGGGAACTGAGCTCGGTTTCGGTGGGTTTTTCTGTTGTTCGCAGAGAAAATTCGCTATTAATTTTCAGATTACCGTTTTCTTTACTTTCCTGTTCTCGTTCATTTCGGCCGCTGGACGATTCGGTGTTTGAGTTTATGTTAAAGTCAGAAAAGTTTATTCCTTTTTGTTATGAAAATCAGATTGATTTGAGCGGTTGCCGACTGTCTCCCTCTCCCCCTTTTTCTAAAGAAAAATATTTAACTGCTTAGGTTATTGGCTAACAATAGTGACTGATTTTATTTTTGACAACAAAACGTACTTCTGTACTCATCGTTTTTTTTGTGTAAGTGGGAATATAAAAAGGCTTAAAAACATTTTAGAGTAATAAAGTTCACCTTTTTTAGTGAGTTTATAATTTTTTATAAATATATATACTAAGTCGAAGTATATTTGGCTCGTGTAACTTCTGTTGCACTTATTCTGTTACACTACTTTTTTACAGTTTATTTATATTTACTAGCTATTAATTATAATTCAAATTGAGAAAGAGTATTATTAATATGTCATTTACTAACTTTATAAAAAAAGAAGCCAATAAGAGTATTTTGCTTCATGAATTTCTAGAATAACGATAACTGTTCCAGAAAACTATTCATTTGGAGCTGTACTTGCTGGTAGTAACTGGGTGAAAAATGCAATGAATGTTACGAACCACAAAAAACGGCGCATAATCGTAAGCTGTTATACTTAAATGATCCAAGATGGAAACAACTTAAAAGTAAAACATTGTCTACATTTGTACCCAATGAACGCTGATCTTACCAAGAAAAAAATAATATAACCGGAAAGCAATGAGGAACACGTGCCACACGTGCTTGGAACATGCGGAGAACACATGATAAGAGTATGTAGCGGACGATATCCAATACTTGTAGTTTATTCCATCGATTGTTTAAAACAAAAATAAAGAAAGAATCCCAACGCTCTTTTTTTTTTATTATTAATAACCCCTCAGTAATTGGTCGAAAATGCAATGTAGCGAAGTGAGCGGCTGACAATGAGACATATTAACGTCCTTTACGAACAAATGGATGATACTAACTAAAAAGTTTGTTTTTCCTTCGTCCGTCCACGAACGGCCAATATAGCGGTGAGGAGGCGCGATATCCCGCTGGTTTAGTATCTGTTTAACTTCGCTTAAACGCTCTTTCCAGGCTATATGTATTAAAAAAAAGAAACAATAATACTGTAGGTAATTTGCTTGTTATAAAGTATACTGTATTAATGTTAAATGTAAAATAAAAGTTTATAAATGTGATAATAATTAGTATATGATATCTCTTATAGTTAAAAAGTGAAAGTTCAACAACTTTCTAAGGGCGTTTCTATAATTATTAAATTAAATTATATAGAACGTACGACTTGGTAACTCCTCCGTTATTGGATGAGGCAAGGGGCGCTCCAAAACCTCTAGGATGGCACTTTCACTGGTAAAATCGGGAAAAAGTTTACTGATAAACTTTGCTATTAAAAAGTTGGTGCCTGCAAATATAAAAGTTTTTGTATAAGTACTGCAGTACAACAACAAAAAAATTCATTATATAGCAAAATAAAGGCTAAAGAGATTAACATTTCAGATATTATAAGCAAAACAAAATCATAAACATTATAGAAAGAAGTTCATAACAGTTATTTACTTAAGAAAATGTTTATAAAGAAAAGCAAAATTATGTAATATTATGTGCAGGCCATCTAAATTTAAAAAGAAGCGAATGTTCATGATTTTGGTCAAAAAAAAAATTAATAGTGCGGTATTATAAAATAATAAGCATTATATAACCAGTACTATTAATTTTATTTGAGATATACAATAAAATAGATAGTGAAAGTAAAGCTGCAATGAAACTAGTTCACATAGCAAATTTACGGAAACACCGGTAGGCTACTTTACAAAATTACTGGTCAACCGCATATCTTTTAATGCCTCTGGTTGTTCCATAATGGCTAAAGCTCCACCACTTAAATCACTCTATATAACTGATAAAAGGATCGCATTTGTACACGTAACAAAAGTGTTTAAAGGCGAAATCACTTTCAATAAATATATTTGAATAGCTCTCATTAGATCTCATTAGATCCTTTTAGCCTTAACAGTCACATGGCGATAATAAGTAGGATTGACCCCAAAATATTTTAAACATTACACTTTATACAAATTAAGCGCTAATCGCAAGGTTTCATCATGTTTTTCGCAGGCCTCGCGTGTCTTTCTTACATAACAAAGAAACCTCGTTCATCATTGTCCTCGATTCGTGCAAAGATAACAACTTTATTACTTTTACATATTATATTTAATTATATGTTTACTAATTTTATTTATACCAAACCGTACGTAGTGTAATTTATAAATTAAATAATTTTGTTATCCCAAAAGTTCATATTATTATTTAAAATTATATTTAAAATATTTTTCCACCAGCAAAAAACTTTCCGTTATCAAAATTTTTAGAGTAAACCAGAATTTTGCAAGTTGCAATAATAATAGTAAACATTGTTATAATAAACAGAAAACATACGAAAGTCGGTGATGTTTATAACAAATATAAAAGTTTACTTAATTACTTTAATAATTTTCTGCCTCGTCAAAATTGACTATCACCGCAATGATTCGTACTTGTATAGCACTTTCATATAACTTTTGCTTTTTATTATTGTTGCAAAAACCAATTATTATATTTCTTAGGGTTATAAAAAGGACTCATTGTTGGCTAAGCAAACTATCGTTATTTTTTGAGCCCGAAAGCCAAGTTCAACTTTATTAATTTTTTTTTTTAGACTTAACTTCTTTATGTTTCAATCTCCTTAAAGTAAATGCAGAAGTTGTTCTCCTATAACATTTTGTAGAAGTCTAATGCTTTTCAGTTTTAAAAAAACTAATTAGTCTTAATGTATTTTGCTTTCACCAGTTATTAAAAAAAATAATAAAAAATTTTTTAAGGAAAAAATTTATAATTGTGACAATACATACTGATACGTAACGAACGACTAAATTTTAACAAGCATTAAATGAAGGTAGCAATGACATAGAAAAGGTAAACAATAAAACTATATATAAGAACGAAAAATAAGCAAAGAATCCACAAAATAAAAAATTATTTGATGTAGAAAAAGAATTATTAGCGCTAATAAGCAATAAAACAAATAAAATGCATAATACGATTGGATGAAAGAATGTTGAGTTGGGAAGACATTACTTCATCCCGCAAGCGACGAATGATCTTTATAGGACCGCGAAACTGAAGGAGTCGATTCGGAATATCAAAATCAAAATTCTCTTTAATAACTTTGGCAGTGAAATTACCTAAATATAAATATTAGCATCGAAAATGATGAAAAGTTACCCGAACAAACCCAACTTGTAAATATGAAGAAATTAAAAATTCTTATTAATAGAAATAGGTATTATATATAATGAAAAAGTAAAGTTGTTAAAAAATTAAATATGCTTAGAACAAAAGTAAAGCGATAAGAGGAATGTTTGTATACCCCAACAAGGTAATTATAATATTTTTAAGTCTGTAAATACGAAATAGGATATTTTAAATAAGCTATAATTAAATGTTTGTTTTATAATAATATAAACAATTTATTATTAGCCCATAAAAATGATTATGCTCAAAACTTTTCATGAAACGTTTGTAAAAGGATTTGGAATTTCTAAAACTATTTTTAATTTATAAATATTACTACTATTACCATAACTTTGACTACTTACTCAAACACGCGGGCATCCTAGCTTGAGCCAGTAGGATTACATCATCAAAAGGAGCATCCAATATAAGACCACCGAGTTCTTTTTGAAAAAAAGCAGCACCGCCAGTAGCAGAAACGGCCCCTTTTATTATTATTGTTAAGTACTAACAAGCGAGTTAACTTTTACTTCCATTACTTCTAATAAATACAAAAAGTATGTGCTCTTATTAAGAATATATAAAAGGTTACAGAAGTTATAAAATATATGTAGAGTTTTACCAATAATTTAAAAGCTCAGAGAAGTAATAATAAATTTCAAATAATACGAAATCTAAGCAAAGTATTCTTGGAGTATATAATATATATAAATACTTAATGTAATATAAAAGGGCAACCTTTTTTAAAAATTAATAATACATAGTAAAATATCAAGAAATATATAAATTTTTTTAAGTAAAGAACCTTAATTTTTATAATAATAATAAATATTTAAAGTTAAATAATAATTAAAATTTTAAATATCAGACGGGTTATAAACTTTTGAAAATATAATGAAAAAGTTTACTGAGGCACAAACTTTCTCAAGTAAAAATGATGATTTATTAAAAATGATTAGCACAAAGTAAATTTTTTATTATACAAGTAATAAGTTTACATATTAGCAATTTAGTGAAAGATAATATATATAAATTTAAAAAAAAAAATAAATATTAATATCTAAACATTTTTTAAACAGAACAAAAAAGAAAAAATATAATTATCTAACAGTGTGTAAAGCCAAAAGTTAACCGAAAAATAAAAAGTTTAGTACTAACAAATAACATAAAATAAATAAAAGCGAAAAAGTACTCCATTGAAGTAATAATAAAAAAGGGTTTTATATATCAAAAAGTTAATATAAAATAGTCCTATACAACAAAAAAACAAAATATTAAAAATAAAGTTTTACATATACGAACAATGTTAGTGTGAAGTAATACCGATTGACCAGCAATAGAGAAATACATCCGCCAAACTCCAGTTTAAGTGAAATGTGCAAAAATACAAAATCGAGATCAGCGCATTCGTATCGGATGCAGCAGATGGAAGCCCTCACAATTAATATATGTAAATAAGTTGTATTCGCAATTATAACTAATAATTGTAAAATAAGTATTGATAATAATATTAATAATAGATGATAAACTAATAGTAGAAAAAATAACTTGATTTACAATAGATTAACAATGAAAGCAATAATAATAATTACTAATATATAAAAATTTATTAATAGTAATTGTGACCGATAATTTATTTTTACATTATTAAAACTTTGATAGAATAATTAAGAAAGAAATAGTAAACAGTCACTAATAAAATTTATAATATTATAATAGTCAACCGGAGCTGCAGCCGTAGCCGGGACGATTATAACCAACCAATGAAAAGTCTTCTTGGACAAAGCACGTGGCGCAACTGTGTTCATAAAAAGAAGCGTTGCCTTCGCAGCAAACAATAAGCCTATTTCCGTTAGGCGTGCCCCGACGGTCGACAAATATGCAATCAATAAAATTCCCATCGAACGTGCATATTTTATAACGAAAAATATTCCCAAAGTGCTATTAAGCAAAAATATAAATTTTAAAAATAATAGTAATAACAATAATTGTAACTGAAGATAAAAGTTTTATCCTTCCTTGAAGTAGTGAAGAAGATAAAATCCATCTCAAAAAGTAGGACGAGCCCGGATAAAGCAGGGGCCGTGCCACTACTTTGAAAATAAATAATAATAATAATAATAATAATAATAATAATAATAATAATAATAATAATAATAATAATAATAATAATAATAATAATAATAATAAAAACCTTTTGCTACAATACGGCGAAAAAGCACAGAAAAGTTTTCTATACTATTACAAAAAATAGTTTAGCAATAAGCTTCTGCAAGTAAAATATAATAATACTTTGATATAGTCTTATTTTTATAATAAGCAGGAAAAAAATCAGTATTTTTCCACATTATAAGCAATAATAAAAATTAAAAAAAATTTACTCAAATTTTTCGTTTACTTTATTTTATATAAATCTGCAAAAGTAAAACTTTTGCATAAAGTTTCTGTTTTATTACGCGAGAGACTATTCATATTTATTTATAATAAGTTTTAAATTATTTTCGCACAACTTAAAAAGTTGACTACATAAAGGAATAGTAAATCTAATTTAAAAATAATTTGGAAATAAACTTTAAAATTATTATTAATTTCCTTATACCAAAATTTTGTATTAAAGATAAAATAAAAGCTAAACGATCTGTAAAAATAAATCATAATAAAGTAAAAAATTATAGATCTTTAACCAAATAAATTTATTTAAGTAACTCATAAACATCGTAAATAATAAATTAAAAAGTATCTTGTAAAATTTAAAGTATTAAACGTTTTAAAAAAATATTATTTAATTTAAAAATCCTGAAGAAAACCAAAATATTATAGCCACCTGAAAATTTAAAATTAACTGTAAGTAAAAAAAAATTATTTCAAACACCTTTTTTTTAAAACATAATTGGATTAAAACTTATTTTAAATATATTTATAAAAAAGTAAAAAAATAATTTAGATCAATAAATTTAATTAATACCTTCATATGAAAACCTAATAATTTTTAATTAACTTACTAAAAAAAGTGGAGTTAAAATTTATTTATTAAAACTTAAAGCAGCATTAATGGATGAATAGTTTTATAAAAAACCATAAGGTCTTTACATTATTTAATTGATTATTTAAATATACTAAAACTTTAGAGAATCAAGATAAACAAAGCTAATAAGAAAATTATTTAAGTTTTTTATTAAAAAAAGTTTATGAAAGAAAACAAAACGAATTACAAATCATTAAAGTTAAAAGTATGTATAAATAATTTAAAAGAAAAATCTTATTATTTCAAAATAAATATTACTACAAAGAAGTGTCTCTGCAAAAGAAAAAATATTATTAAGGCTTTTTAAGTTTTTACAAGAATGAAATAATAAAAAATTTTGAAAAACAAAAAAAAATAATAATTTGTAGTCTTTGAAATTTAAGAACATTCAGATAAATATTTTTTCCAAAAATTATAAAATTTTTAAACTTTTTATATTTAAAATAACGGTTATAAGTTTTTAAAAGTTTAGCTATTTAATAGCTAAAAGTTTTAACTTATTCCTTCGCGATTCTAAAGTTTCCAATATTTTCTTATCTTCTAGATCGCACGTAAAGTCCACTGGCTTATAAGAAAAATTAAAACCATACAATTCAAGCTCCTTGAAGTTTCGGGAGTCAGCTTTGTGACTCGACATCTAGGACGTTAAATTTATAAAAATTACAAACAAGTGGAAATTTAATTAGGTTTTACTTTGTCCCAAATTAGCATAAAATAGCGATAATGAGGATTTGAGAATCTGCCTAAAGCTAAAAATGAATTAAACTTTGAAAAATTAAAAAATATCTATATAAATTTTAAAGCCGTGTTTTATAAAAAAATTAAAAACTGAAAACACTTCGTCAAAAATTGTTCTTATTTGAAAAATTAGTTATTATTTAAAAAAATGTCGTTATTTTAAAAGTAAAAGTGAAATAATATAACAAATCTTCATATATTGTAAATACCATCACACAGACGTGCTAACCCATACAGAGTTGTTGAGACTTCTATCAAGTATATATAAGAAAACCTACTAAGCCACAAGTAAAAAACCAAAAAAACTGAAAAATTAATAAGATATGAGGAAATTTTCTCCAATAAGTTCAAATGGTATACATTTTTCCCAGTTTTTTTCTAAGGTAATATTGGTAATATGTAACAAATACAAATAAAAAATAAATAAATTCATAAACTAAGTATATAAAAGCTTACACATATTACGTAATCCAACTGTGGGTAGTAAAAACTTTTTGTAAAATTTTTAAATTGGTAAAAAGTAAAGGGCGCTATACACATTGAGAAGTTTCGTAAAAGCTTTTATAAAAACTGAATATCAAGCTAAAGAGTAGAAAAAGTTAAAAGCCTGAAGGACATTGCACCTCGCTAAAAGCATGAAAAGGAAATAAACGTGCCACAGACAAAGTTCTCATTAAGACCTATGAGATATTAAATTTAGCCCTTTATCGGCAAACTCTGGGCCTAAAACAGATTTGTTTTTTATTTGCGGAATCATTTCAGATGTTGAAACTATACTTTAATGTCCAGTATTTGTTTTCAAAATTTTGATACTACATTTTTGAAAAAGGGTGGTTACTATTTTTCCTGGTGACCGTTTAGCTGAAAATACAGGTGTAATGTTTACTGGTAAGAATTTTTTGGCACACTTATTGTTTTGCAAATTGCCCACTTTTTTATGTTTTGTTGGTTGCTGCCCAATCCGTTAGGACATTGTACTCGAACTTACTAGAGATTGTTTTAGAGACCGAGCCTATCGTTTAGGGTCAATTACCATAGACCTACTCTTGCAAATTGAACCTAGGGGACAAGTGATATATATACGTAGTAACCAGTAGCCTATAAGGGGTTAAAAAAGCAGAACGCGAGGGTCTAAGTTTTTAAAAGATAGTCAGGCGTTATCGTTAGCGTTGGAGTACAAACTTGTAATGTAAATATTTATTTTAAATTAAGGGTTTGGGGAGTTGGAAACTTTTCTTGAAAAAATTTTGCAATAGTTTCAGTTAGGTCACATTCTGTAACAAGTTAAATACATAAATTATTGTACCGGGTTGAGAGTTTGTGTACCAGCTTCGCGGGTATAAACGATTGCCGCGTAAACTCAAGGCTGTGGAGGTGGGTCTCCCCTTTTGGGTCTTGATAGTTGTTTACATAACCCAGTTCTCTTGTTAGCAGTTTTTAATATACGTGTTATGACGCTCCTGCGAAGCTTCTCAGTATAAAATTTTGTATAGCTTAAAGCTGCTCTACGGAGGGATATTAAGGTAAGAAAAACTACCTCACAGACGCGTTAAAAGTTAGTGCTTTATAATTAGATGAATTTTTACGTCGGGGAAGTTGGTTGTCTATCAAGATATATGGGTTGTGTTGTTGGGGAGTTGGCTCTTTGAAGTTCTCCGCCATGTCTATGGTAAAAAATAGAGTTTCCTTAAAAAAAAAAGAACAGTAGAATAGATTTATTATTGTTGAAATCCTTGAGTCGTACTTAGAGAATTATAAAGTTGTGTGGGGTAGTAGAAACAACCAAGTTTTTTACCTTAGTAAATTAGTTTAGTATTATAAACTTTTACCGTAAAAAATTTATAACCCAAGAGCCGTGCTTAATATTATCTTATAACTTAACTGGTGTTTACACACTTATTAGTAGTAAAAATGATTCGTCCAGGTCCTGTGAAGGTAACATTCTCTAAAATAATTTAATCATAAATGTAAACCCTAAAATATCTCATATATGCTTCGTTAAAAGTATCATTAAAAATAGTACTGATGTCTACAAATGCTGCTTTGTTAAAAATGATGGGGTACCATAATAAAATAATTAGAATGTTCTTAATGAAATAGTCAAAGTATCATATAAGTTATAATATAATAATAGTTATCAAAGAATGTAATTATATATGAGAATAATAATAAAAATAGGAATCATGAAAATGAATAACTAGATGCTGATAACCTGACCATGCACAAGTTGCAAATGATAAAATTGTAAATGGTTCTTCTGGATGCTCTATAGTATAATAAACTTCGAGTACTCCAGTGAGGCATGAGTTAAGATGCAGCGACAACACTAATCAAAGACATACAGGTCTAAAGTTACCATTCGAGTAATTAGTGCTTCCGTGCACAACAACGTTCTAGCTCTAAGACGCTTTAAGTAAATTTTTCTAGGCCTTATATAGGCATCCAATTACTACGTGAGTGTAGACAAGATCCTAAGCTGCAAACTTAAGTACTTAATAATATTTGTGTTATAGCTCTGGTCAACAGGAAAAGTCGCGAGAGCGCAGTAAGTGATCATTTCCGCAATACTAATCACTCTCCCAGAGAATGGGACTATACAGTACTTTCCGCATTTTCGTTGTGTAATTACGGTGTCTAGGCTGGTCTTGTAAGATTATAAAAAGCGGTTTTTCTGGTGATTTAAACTTCTAACGGCTATTTTGAAAACGAGATTAATGCATTTTGATGTTTTCTAAGATTAGTGAATATTTGCTTGTTTAAGGAACCCTCTGTTTTACTTGTGTTATTCGGGGTAGGCGTAAAGCAAATCAATAGATTTCTTTTCGCTTCCTTCCTACTCCCGCATTAGTTGACGTTGGCACTATGCGTACCGAGGAGCAATCATTAAGAGTTGTATGTTATAAAAAATTGAAAATTGAGAGTCCGTAGATCTGATGTACATGGGTGGTTTAACTTGAATAATTTAATTTAATCTATAGTCATATTATTGGGCTTTTCCTGAAGAAAATATGTTATAAACAAAGGGATGATTATATCATTCAATAAAGATAAAAAGCACCATACTAATCAAAGTTAGAGTATGAAACCCAGTAATTAATAATAATAAATAAAGCAAACTCAAGGCTAAGAATTAGAAGATAAGCAGACAATATTTGAAAAGAACAGGCATCCGTAAAAGTGAACTTAAAGGATTAAATAGTAAACTGAGAAAGGAGAACGGTCAAGGACAAAAGTAGAGCGGTGATTCACCAAATGGAAGGTTTTTATAAACCCATATATATTCGTGCCAAAATAGGAACGATGAGGTATAGATAGATTCTTTCCTCACAACAACTTAGTCTCTTAACCAAAATCTTATCTACAAAAAAATAAGATCTCACATTTATCTCCGTTATCAAAATATGTTTTAGGGGCCCATCTCTCAGGGGTACTTTCTTTTCATTACCAAAAATTTGCCAAGAAACCAGTTTTCACCACAATTACGTAATTTTTGTAAATTTTTAGGTGCTCCCATCGTGAGTTAACTATTTCCTCATATACCACCGTTCCACAAGAAAAAAAAAAAAATTTAATAAAAAGGAAGCCTCAAAATTTTCCCCAGAGTTTTGTTGGTATGAACTACAAGGAGGTACCTTAAAAGGAGCACAAAAAGTAGATAGGAACCCATGGGGGGCTGCCCAGTTGAAAAGCTTTTCTACAAGGCCTTAAGGCTTAATAATGCGATGGTTTAGTAGGATCCAGCCACCCATTTAGTGGTGGCTTTTTCCTTACTATAGTAGTAACTATAATTTTCTTGTGCCATATCAAATATTAGGTCGCCATGAAGGTCTTATACTCTTTTACTCTCAATTAAACTAGTAGTATTGTGAAGGAAGGCTCTTCTAAATATGTGTTGAGAAAATTATAGTGGGTAATCTTTGCCAAAGGTAATATCGTAACCCAATTACACTGGGAATAGTTTACCGAAAAACTTAGTATCGTGTCCTAATACTTGGATTACTATTTTCATAAAGCGATTGGAGTCTGGATGGTATACAGAAGGTAAGCACATCTCACATTCGAACGACCTCAAAAAATGTTTACAGAAGCCAAACAGAAACTGGAGCCCCCTAACAGAAACAATAATAAAAAACCCATAATATTTTCACCACGTGAAAGAAAATTTATTACATGACTAGAAAACGTTGTTAAATGACACATTTTAGACAGTCAACTATTTACTACCACAACAGAGTCGAACTTCCGAAATGTGGGGCGGTCAAAAAAAATCTATGGACCCCAAAAATTATTGGGAATAGGTAAGGGTTGCAGTCGGCCCTGTGGTTTAAAATACTGACAGGTATTACGAGTCACTTTAATTCTTTAATATCGTTTCTAAACTCAGCCAGAAGAAATCTCGTTTAAGAACCAGTCTTAAAGATTTTAATAGGCGTAATAACCAACTTATATGGATTCGTGTTAGCTGTTAAAATAAGCACTTGAAGCTTATTAGAAACAAAAAAAAAATTTCTCCTTTATAATTAACTCAGCTTTAAGTGTTAAGCAGTTTGTATGAGTATAGTCACTAAAGAATGAGCTTTCAGTGAGAGTCTCTTTACCTATAACCTAAAAATAAATCGCATCTTCTAAACATTTGTACAAAGGTAATTTAATACCACTCGATAAGACCTTTAAGCCTATTCGGGACGATAAACTAAGGCTCGTTCTTTCCAGACTTGAGTTATATTTTAATATTATAATCGCTAAGGTCTTCTACCTAGGTAACTTGTCTGCGATTTAGTATTTGTTTCGAGATTTTTATAATCTGTAATAACCAAAATTACGTGCTCATAAGGTAAAATATACTGGGGTAAGTTCTAGAAATCTTCACTATAGCCCGCAACTCTTTAACAATAGCGTGATATATAAACAGGACGCTCGTACACTTACTAGGAAAAAAGTGGATGTAATGTTTCCTTGTAAAGTTAACTTAGTATGCAACCATAGTTGAAGCACTTGCGTCAAAACAAAACAGAAGTTTTGTTTAAAAATTTGCTACTTCTTTTTGTCAGAAGTTTACATAATTTTTTGTTACTTTTAGAAGAATCGTTAGTGGTCTAATAAAATTTTATAATAAAAAAGTCTTTCTTATAGAAATTTTAAAACCAGTAAACGGTTTAAGTTATCAGATTGATACACCACTTCTATTACTTATTATATACTAGTTAACTTTTTCATTCAGGATTGCTTTAATTATGTTACCGGTGTTTTAGTACTTCCGTTAATTATTGATTTAAAAGCAAGTTGCTTCTATCGAAAAATTTTCTAATCTTTTCAAAAACTTCATGGAAATTATTAATAAAGTTATTTTTATCTAGCCATATAGACCAAAAAAATAATAGTTAATAACTCTAAAACCAACTCAGAGCAAATGATTGCATAAGACGGCGAGCACCAATAATAAAAAAAGGATTGCCGTACAGCGAGGAAAATACAAAGTAGTTCTGAAAACTATATTTTAAAATAATTTTGGCATGATGCGTGCGAATCACTTTCACGTAATAACTTTTATTGAATTATAATTATTTTAATTTTTCAAACTTTGCCTTGGCAAGTTGTTCTCCCTATCACATTTCCAATATGAAAATTTATGGTATTAATTAAAGATAGTACCCTGACAAACTATAGTAAGATCAGCGTGTGGGCGTGACCTACGCGAGCATTTTAAAAATTATTATTATTATTCAGGAAAATATTAATCCTATGAATTTATTTAAAATTTTAAGAATTATTATTTAAGAACTTGTTGCCAACTGAGAAACGGCCTTATTAACTTGTCATTTTTGTTGATACCGTCTTAAGGAAGTTGGAAGACTTTCAGTTAACAAAAAAATACTTCGCTTTAGAACGTTCCACGAGTTTAAGTTATATAAGGTAGCGTTTTTTGTCTTCTCCGTGAAGATGGTTTTTAATGAGTGGTCATTCATATTTGAAATTTGCACTTAACTTACTGAACACATGGCCGTAGCCCCTTGAATCTGCACACTTACTTCCATATTGTATTACCGTGTCTGGCTGGTTTTCGTGGACGAAATATTGCAAACCAGCGAGGGGATCACTGCCTCTTAACACCAAAATAATTGCCTCATATTACTGTGAACGAATAAAGGACTTTAACACAGAAACTCAACCGCCCACAGCATGAAAGAAATATGTTTTTCTTATAATAACTTACGTCTACAACCGGTTTTATCTGAAAAAAAAGTTAATAATTGGAATAAATTGCAGTCCAAATTGAGCAATATCTTTGTTTTTTAATTTTTTTTTTTAACACTTGCATTCATTCCGTCTTACAAAAAACCTTTAGAAGCTCATCCCAGCAGTGCATTTATAAAAGTAAGATCTAAACTGTTATGATAATTTTAAATATGATCTACTAAATTGGAAAGACACGTTAAAGAACAAAGAAAAGAAGACTGTTCGTTATAAAGCAAATCTTGCTAATTAATTTTCTGAGTATAGTGTCCTTTAATTTATTTTTTAATAAAAATAGAATACAATTGAATTAATATATAATCGGTTTGCCCTATTCTTTAGAGAGCTTTAACTATATCTTTTAAAATAGATATTAAAATAGTTACGTGCACATTTAATGTAAAGACTTATCCCAACCAAAACTCATATAGTAACGGGTTCAGTGATTCTTGTTATAACAAAAAAATTACATAGTACTCTACATCCCAAACTGATTTAAACTTTATGCTAAGCTAATAAAAAACACACAATTGACAAGTTCGTTTACTGAGTTTAACCTGGCCTGTTCCCCAAGACTTAGAAATAGTGGCGAAAAATTAAACTTGGACTTTTCCGTTATTATTCTCTAAGATGCTTAATCGATTGCTACTTTTACTGTTCCATTAAAATTATGGCAGGTCGAAGATGTTAATAACAAAAATCTTTTGCCCAAGCAGTTATCGTTGCTTGATAAGCTTATATTTTCTGACAAATTGACAGGGGCGGTGTTTTTTAAAATTTTTAATATCTTGTTAATAATAAGAACCTGAAATTGGCTTGTTGGTTTGATTATATCTTTAAATAAAATATGTGTCTATTCATTAAAACTAAGTGGTGGGGGAGTGCAGGGCACACGGACGATAAGGGGAAGCAAACAAGGAACAAAACACAGATTTCTACTCTTTTATTTTACTCTATAAATGTCACGCATATCCTTTATTGGAACCAAAAAGTTCAAAATATACTTTTTTAAAATTCCATTTACAAGCTTTATAAAGCGTTTAGAAGTAGTATTTTGTCGTAAAGCACGAAAGTAATCGAATTCCTATCAAAATGCTTTCTTTTTTGTAGAATAAAGCATCGCCTTTATTTCCGGTAAAAAGTTACTTTTTAAGGTAAACGAAAAATCTATAAAAATTGAATCTTAAACTCTAAACTTATTATAAAAGAAGAAACCACATTGAAAAAATTTACAACTTATAAGTAATTCCAGTCTTCATAAGTTAGATCTATAACTACCAAACTTAGAATTTTCTTTTAAGTCACTAAACTTTAGGTTTACAGGTTGGTTGCTTATTCTTTTACACTATATATATAAATTAAACAGGTAGATAAAGGAAACTGTTGATTTTACTAGGCTTTTTAAGCTTCTCTTTGAGACTATTTTAAATTAGGTTGCCAGCTAACTAATTTTTACAAAATTTAGGTTTCATTAAAAATTACGCCAAAATTATTGGTTATAATGTAACAAAACGAGTACTAAGAGCTATATTTAAATACTGTTGTTGGCTTCTTTTAAGGAAGTAGATGACGCTGCTAAATAACTGTAGGGACAACAGCTAGCTTGCAACTATAGTTTATACCTTGTCAAAATACTTGAAAACATAGTGCCCAATATATATTTTTTTACCAGCGTTTATTTCGTAAGGAGTGTTATATTTTTCATTCAGTTAGATGTACGCAGACATGGCGAAACAGGAGGCCATTTATGGAAGTATCTACCCTAACAGGGTAGAATGCGAGACCAAGAAATAGAGTTTGGCAGGGGTCACCAGAGGAAGTGATTAAAGGTACCGTGCCTTGCTCGGCTTTATAAACTTTATATAATCACATCCACTATTAGAATAAAAAAATTATATATTTAATTAACCGCGTAATCAGGAAGCCAAATATACTGGCCCACCTAATTCTTCTCTTTAAAGTTTAACACATAAAAACAAATTTTTAAGTATTGGTTCGAAAATTTTATAGTGATTAATATTTTATTTTTAAAAATGTAGATATTCTGAGTTCAATTTTACCTCGTCTTTTCTTATTACGTAGTAAAGCTGGAGAGAGCTTTTACAATCTCTCCTTCTAGTTTTTTCATAATTATTTAGTCATGGAGCGTTATCGTTCAAGCTCCTGCCATCTGATCCAGTGTGATGTATGAATTGTGAATGTGTTATCTTAAAGAAGAACCTCGAGAATAGGACCTAGGGATCCAACGCTTAAATTTACCGCTAAAACTTTTCCAATCAATTATCATTTTAATTAAAATGCATTTTCAAGTGAAAAGTATATTTACAACTCTATAATTCCGCAAAGACAAATTATGGTAATTACTTGGATATTATAAAAAACTTTCCTGCCGTTGTAATTAACAAAGCAGTGATTAAATAGCTCCTGGCAACGGAGATTTATTTATGCAAGCTTTGGCTAACCTAGAATAAACTGCGACGCAACAAAAATTTTAGTGCCAATTTTTCCCTCCTAAAATTAGTGCATTGTTAAGGAATCCTGGCCTCAAACCGCAATGCTTTTTAGTCAGCAGCCTTCCTACATTAGTCGTTTTAACTTCTTTTTGCCTACTACAACCCTTTATATTTAATTTTAACCTATTTCAAAAATGTAAAGTAAATATAAGTTGAAAGTAGATCATGTTTCCTTTAGAAAAGTAAAGGAGAAGGAGGGAATAATTAACTTAACTAACTTATAAACATCTTACAAATTTTTTTATCAACATTAGAGAGATAAATAATATTCTAAAAAGGATGGTATTGAAACCTCAAGAGCGCTAATTATTAAAATTTTTCTTTAAACATAAGGCGTAATATAATAAAGTTATGATCCGTAAACTAAATGATTATCAAGTTTGACAAGAAAAATCTAGTGGATTATTAAAAAGACGCAAAATTTAGTGTTTAACGTTTTATTTGGTAGTTACATTACAACTTACTCTTAATTAGAAAAGCTTTAAAGTGCGAAATTTTGCAAAGTTAGCTGGATTAACTTAAAGTTCAGTATAATTTGGGATATTCTCAAGTAAAGATCACCAATAACTGTTTTTATCGAAACCTATAGAAAGGAATGTTTCAGGAATTTATTGTTTAATCCATAAGGTATTGGCTGATCCATAAACTAGCTATAAGTTAGAATCAGAGTAAGAACAATATTTAGTAGTCAATAGCTAAAAGAGTTGCGTCTCTTTAGAAATTAAAGAAATAATTTTACTTATCGTATGGAATTAGCTTTATTAAAAAAAGACAAATTTAACTTAATAAAAATCATGGGCATCAACAGGAACTTTATCTTAGTATACTATATAGTTTCTAGATGAAAATTTTATGCTTATTTTGACTTTTCCGGGATGAGTGTATTTTACTTTTCATGGGGATTATAATAATCTAGAGGAAATTGTTAGCTTTTTTGTCATTGTTCATTTTAAAAACTCCATTTAAAGGTATTCCGTTCAAATAGTAAATTTTATCCTTTTTATAATTAATATTATAATTATTAAGTGTTGAGCTATGTAAGTGAGGTTGAGAATTAACATTAGAAAATTCATAATTTTTGCCATTCAAAGCCTTTGCTTTGGTATAGGGAATTACATGCTTGTTGTTCTCTCGACGTTTCTGAATTTCTTGTGCAGCTAATGCAGTCTTTAACATGTTTGTATGCAGTTCGTAATTTATACTATTATCACTAAGTTCAGTTAGCAGGGAAGGTCCATGGTTTAATAACCCAATATAGGGATCGCTGATATATAATTTAAAAATATTTTCAAAGGATGGCCAACTCACGTACAAATTATAATTTAAAAGTTTTAAGATGTTTCTTTCCAACTTAATTAAAGTCTTTGGAGGAAGGTCACAAACCTTTGCCCAAGCAGTTAATCGAGTACAGCTATCATCTGAATACTTTAAAGCTATTAGCATGCAAGTAGATAGTAAACAATGATAGCAAAGCCCGCTTATTTCGGATTTTAGTCTCAACAAAATACTGTTTGTATATATAAGAGAGAAACAAAATGTAAAGTGGTCATAATAAGGGGTCGACGATATGATATACCGAATAAAATTCAATAAGTCAAGTGTCCTGTGTAATGTACTAAAAGAGCATTGGAACAAAGGGGAAGAGTGATTAAGGTAATAACTAAAAAAGTTATAAAAAGGCCGTTGGGGTAACAGCTTATTACTTTCTTTCTTACAGTATTCCTTTTTGTGTAAGACAGCCATCAAATTATTACGCAAAGCAATTCGGTATTTTATTTCATGAGGATGCAAACATTTTGATGATAACTGTTGAAGTAAAAAGTTTTGATGAAACTGGTCTAACGGCTCTCGATTGTACATGCATAACTGTGACGGCAGTTCCTGAACCATTATTCTTACGGCGCAGACCTTGGAATGATGCTCTAAATAAGTTTTTATACCTAAATAGTTTGCAATAATTCTTTAAAAATAAGCGGACCAATACCCAATAATAAAGTAAAATATCTCAATAATCACAACTTAAAAAAAGCTGCACTTTCTCATGCGGTATTTTTACCCCACTAAGAACTGAAAACAAAATAGATGAATTTATGCAATATATTTTAGTGTAGAACTGCTGATCGTTTTCGGCACTAAAATTTGTTTAATATTCATAAAACAACACTTATACGAAGTTAATAAATTTAATGCTTGTCGTTGTTTCATTAATAATACTGATTAGTTTAAGTATATTACCACTCGATAATTTCTCTCTTTAAAATTACAGTGCCACTTATAAACAACCTTTTAAATTCATTACAATCCTTAAAACCTTATTATTACAACTTGTTGATTTTTTGTTTACTTTTTAACTACGCACTCCAAAAATGGAACTTTTTGTGAAAAAGATTATTAACAAAATTTCTTAATATATGCTTTATATACAACTCATTACCAATAACTAAAATTAAATCCTTATACAACTTTTAAAGAGATACTAAGTTTTACTCAGCGCCCTTGCATAAAAACTTTATAAGTGATTTGTTAATAATATGTAATGAAAAAATATTTAGTTGCCTATAACGAAAACTAATCAATATTATACTACTTTTAACTTAAAGAGTTTGTAAAAAATTTGTTTAAAATTTAAGCCAGTGGTAAAGGCTTTTTGCGTGTTGGAGTTTAGGGAATAAACACTAACTTGTTTAAAATGATGAAGTGGGTCTCCTTCTTTCACCCAATCAAAAATAGTTGAAACACTTTATTCAGACACTTGAAGAGTAGATGTCACGGGGCTTCTAAGTGATTGGTAGTGTTAAAAAATGGTGTATTTATATTACCGCATAATGAGCGTTTTCGTGTGTAAGTATGTAACCATCATTGTTAGAAACTGAATAAGGATGATTGATAGTTACATAGTAAATTTCATTAATAAAGGAGGTAATGAACCAGCAAAAATAGGTGTAATTTTATAGTTTATGAGTGTTTTAATTTTTTAAATAATAATTATTCTTACATATGAGACTCTAGTAATTTATTGTTTAAAATTTTACTTGTATTAAAATCTTTTTTTTTTCGTATTTAAAATATCTTATTAGAAACTATCTATTTCTACTTTTACCGTAGAAAGAAAAATTAGATGTTTCTACTAAATTTATGGGCTCTTTTGAGTAGATCTCGAGGTTTCTCATGACCAGTTAAAAAAGGTCTAAATGTCTAATCTAGATTTATTAACAAAAATTTTGGTTGTTCTACTATAAAAAGACAAATTAAGACTAATAATTTGAAGATTTGAGTGGTTTTTAAGCGGTTTAGATGACCGCAGCAGCGTCCCTTGGATTTGCGTTATTATTAAGCGTTCCGACAAATATGCTTCGAGCGGCTTCTGAAAGTTAGCTAAAACTCATCCCGGTATGCGGTTTGTTCGAAACATAATGTTGTTAATAACTGTAATAAAAATTATTTCTGTGGGTTATAAATCTCTATAGCGCTTCAAATACTTTTTAAGTAGCTTAAAGAAATTTTTATGTTCATTGAAAAGAAAAGTGATATACGTCATCGAGTGTATAATTATTCTATTAATGTGAAGTCCATTTATTCATTTAATGTGCTATCTTAATGAAGAACTAATGGATTATTTAATTAGTTTAAAATTTGTAGTGTGGTCTCGTTTTTATCTTAAAAATTCCTAATTGTTGTCAACTGAAAATAAAATATATTGTATACACCGTAAATGCTTTTGTCGGACCGTTTTTGTTCTTCTTGAGTGTGGCCGGCTAACCAAAATGTTAACTCATAATAAATACTGGGATGTCTTTATTTGATTTAAATAGAAGGTAAATTTCTAAGGCTTACAATTGTTAACTAATTAAAAAAAAATGTTATATGTAATTTTATGTAAACTCGGTTTAAAACTACTTATAAAGGCGTACAATTAAAAAACTTTAAAAGTAAAAAATAATACAATGTATTGATCTTTTTAACAAAGCTTTGCTAGCTAAATATTATACATTAAAAACTATTTTAACATTAAAACTGCTCACGTTTTGAAAAAAAAGTTGGAACTTTTAATTACTAAAATCTGGGCATTTTAATTTAATAAAATATTGGAAAAGAGAATTTTTTCTTTCTCTCTACTATACTACTGATAAACTCTAGATATAATCAATAATTAACTTCGTAGATAAATCTTTAAAAATCAATTTATATAATGAGTAGAGCATCTGACAGCTACTTAGCTGGTGAGATCAACCGTGAACATCGAGGAGAGCTATAATTTGGCGGCGGGTGTATCGTCTTTTAAGAAGGAAATGCGGTGGCATTACGATTCCTTCCCGTTCGATCTGACCCGATCTGAGCTCAAAGTGATCGAAGTTTGTGGACTCGAGCAGAGAAATAAATTGACAGTTAAAAGACCATCTTGTCTACGGCTCACCGGCAAAAGTCTCTTCGTTCAAGTGAGACAAGATAAGCTTTACGTCTTATGATGGGCACGCCGTGGTTTCTTCGCAATGAGGTCTTGCATCAAGACCTCCAGATTGTGAACCTCTGGGTAACGTTTTTCAACGCAATGCTACCCGCCACCTACGCTCGACTCAGTCAGCACACTAATCGATTACTGACAGCTGAGGCCAGCTACGAAATCTGAGCAGGCGCACGATATCTACCACACAATGGACCCTAAATATATATTATGGATTAGGGGTAGAATTATATATATATATGAGATTGCTTTAACACAAACTTATAGTTAATGTGCACAATATTACCCCTGTTGAAAGCTCGTAAATTCTATCTTTCCTTTTACAACCCCACCGAGCAGCAGGGCATTTCATTAAAAAAAAAATAAATAAACAACTTCGCCAGGTTTTAGTTAAAGTATGGGATAAAACATTCTACCCCTTGCCATTGTTGGATGCGGCCTGTGCGTTTCGACATTACTATAAGACTTACTATTATGTTATATTTATTATTAATTATTTAAATGTATTTATTTGTTTATATATATATATAATTTAAATATATTACTTATTGTTTATTATTTGGCTTATCTGACATCATTTTTAGTAGTCACTTTTTTTAAGTTCTATCTATTTGAGCATGTAATAACCAAACTTGGCTGATATAAAAAAAGTTGAACTATTTAACTTACAATAAAAATACAGAAAAACGAATTTTAAAAGTGTAAGAAGTCTTTGGGAGTGTTAAGTAACTAAATGACCTTAAATATATTAAAAATATATTTAGTGGGTAAACCTAGTTGGACAAGATGTAGGAGGCATGTGCTGGTTTCAGTTTTTTCTAACAACTTTTAATATTTTTACCTATAAAAATAGTAATAATAACAGCAGTGATAGTGGATGCATTTATAAAAATATTACTAACATATACAACGATAGTAACTTGAGTATAATTATGGTAGTATTACTTTTTAAAAGCAGTAATAATAGTATTAGTTTATACCACAATGATACAAGTTATAAAAATTTAAATAGTAATAAGGGAGGCCCTCTCACTATATAGTAGTTAGAGTAATATGATTCATTTTCGAATAATTAATTTCTATAACCAAAAAGAACAAAAAGTACGCTTATCTTCCAGAAAAAAACTTGAGGTTGAATTCTAGGTATCTCTACCTAATTGAACATGGTGGCTTTAAAACAGAAATTTTAATTTTATTGATATCTAAGAGAAGTTGTAGTTCCCCAAAAATTTGATAATAAGTCGAACCCTTGGTCACTTATACTTTTAAACTCCCCAAATTAGATCCGGAAAAGTTTTATGCTGTAAGTTATATTGTGTTGGGAAACTATAAAATATACGGAAAGGGTGGACACCATATTCCAATTGTGGTTAGATATACACCGCTAATATAATTGGCTGTGTTTTCATTTTAAGTAGAGGCAGTTTAATACGCTATTATAAAAGACCAGGGCGTAACAATATTATTACCGATGCCCTCGCACACATGCACTCCGTCATTTTTAATTTACCCCTTTAATCCTTATAATAAACGAAAGTCTGTATGTGTTTATTGTCATTTTTAGAAGCAGTTAGCACTTTATTCACTTTACTAAATTGTCACCCTTCACACTAACATTTCTAACTGAAAAAATTAGATAATCTCTCCCCTATAGCAATAGAATTCCTTAAAAATAAAGATGAATACTGAGAGTTAATAACGCGACTGACTTTTGCTATAATGTTAAATTTGATTTCAACTCAAGAATGGGAACAAAGCAGGAACGACCGTAAAATTGCGGTGGGTGAGGGGGAGGGAGGGGTGTTACGATACTTGACAGCAGACACACACTCGTTGGATGACTTTGAACCACCAATCTTTAGAGTTATCGATATGTGGCCACACTTGCTCGATAATGAACATTTGTTTAGTGTTCTGTAAAATTTCCCTTCAAGACACTAAGTGGACAATACGGGGGCGCCAACCTGCAAACTTAAGAATGCAAGAATTTTTTATCAAGTCCTAACTTACACAAACCTTATCGAATAATTAACGTGTTAGAAAGCAGTGGTATTCTGCCTCCTTAAAACGGGCGTCCGCTTTTTGACGTGGGGGAAATCTAACATAACGTATTAACTATAACTTTAATTCGTTATTTTTAAAAAATTTGTTATCTTATCGTTTGAACCATTTTACCTCGAAAGTGGTGGACTATTTAAACCATTCAAAAGGGTAAAAGGGGTGTTCTCCCCTCTTGGTGAGAAGCTTATAATCGGGGAGACCTGACTTGTAGTAGTACTGGCTGGTGTCTCCAGGCGGCTTCGGGTGGTAGTTTTTAGTAGTTTTCCACTGCACTAGGTCAAATGGTGATGGGTGTCCGGGCAGGGTTTCTCCCTCTTATCCAGTTCTTCCACTTTTGGCATTAGGCCCCAACCTCTACAGAAGAGAGGAATTAGATTAAGCGGTTTTAAGGTCTAGACTGGCCCTAGTACGCCAGTACTTATAGAAATAAAAAAAATTGATGCTTTAGTAATTGGATTACTGCTCTCTTAAGGTGGCAGGTTAGCGCCTCTCCGTTGGTGTCCACTTTTGAACGCGGTAGGAAATATTACCTTAATAAACCTCCAGTTATGACACCCTATTAACCAGCTTTGGCAATTTAATGGAGCAGAACCGACACACTGTTGGAAGGAGGCCTTAACTCTAAAGCATATACATTGGAAATAAAAGTTTTGACACAAATGACGTGGTCCTCTCGTATTAGGGACAAAAGGTCCTACACACTTACCCAAACTTTTCGTTCTGCACGAGCTTTCTTACTAATTGACAAGCCAACCTTATTAGAATTGAAAATTCTACATTGTTTATGTTAAGCTTTCCCCCTATTGGCCAATCTTCATTTAATGTTCCTATAAAAAACTTTTAAAATTTAGCTATAGCCATATGCAGGGAAAAACATTCTAAATAAAAAATTAACTGCAGACTTCGAATATTTGCTTAGAAAACTATTCGTAGACGATACTATTCTCTTGTGGCTAGCCTCATAGTTTAACTAGTAACATTGATGTTTTCGCATTTTATGCAATCCATAGAATATCGTTGTCAACCTTTACAACCGAGAAGTGTCTTTCTGCTTTCAATATAACTTTTCTCGATACCATAAAAATATATAGGAAATGTTTGTTGAGGAAAGAGATAGGCCCCAGATAAAATAGCCTACGGGTTATATCACAAAATGAATCCGTTGGTACACCTATAATACTCCCGGGCAGTGACTAGACATCTAAGGTCGGTCATCTAAGAGCGATACCCACCTTTACACAAAAATGAAGGATTAAATAGCATTTAAGAGGGCGAGGTTATATACGCACCACCAGAGACCTAAGAAGAGAGTCGCCTTAATGAAAATCCAACTCTCAACCTTGAGTTAGCGCGTCATGCCCATAACCGCAGATACATTGACAACTTCCAATACTTTTCAATACACTTTGAATGACTTTAGGTATTTATCCTGTTAGAGTTCCGTGCCTTGATCTCCAAAGAGCCTTCGCAACAGTTTCAACATACCTTCCCCCCCCTTCCCCAAGAGAGGTAAAGCCTTCGTTCGATTTACCAAGAATCCGCAGAAGTCATTAGAAATAATGAAAGGTGTAGAGTTAAATACAAGGAGCCACCCCACTTGTATCACTTATATAAGATAAGTAACTTAGTTAACTTGACAGGAGGCAAGAATGGTTTACAATGTGAAGACGGGTATCATCGCGCCATAACTTTCTCTCTTTGAAATACTTTTCATCAAGGTCTCTAATTCCCAAACCTCCAAAATCAATAGATATTGTTTCTAATTCTATGTATAACGAGCTGTGCAACTTAGTGGGTAAATATTAAAAATTGTGTCTTTACAATGCTTACTGAAGGTTTTAAAATTTATATTTCATAAGAAGCTGTAGAAGATTGTTCTTATGTAAGAAATCATCATTGATTACTAAAATATCTAAAAATGCAACTTAAGCGGGCGCGTTGAGATAAAGATATTGAAGTTAACGTTGTTAAAAAGAGGGCATTGGTAGCGTATATATCCTCACCTTTCGGCGTACGGGACAAGGAGCTTAGGAGGGTTGATGGCAAAGGTAACTCGCCCTTACAAGAGCTACTCTTGCGACGAGGCGCAAGAGGGGCCCTGCCGTTTAGGTAAGAATTGAGCATGTCTTGAAGGCCCGCGAAATTGCCAGGTGTGCCACATGCGAAACAGGCCTTCATGATAGGCTTTGTTAAAAGCCTTCTCGCCCTCAAGAAAGATAGCTTCTTTTTAAATTAAAGCTCTGGTCCTCCGCTCTTTCAGGCTAAGGATTACTGGGCCGTTAATTCACTTTTGAATTCCAAACTTTAACTCTATTAAAAAAATTTTCGGGCATCCATGGATGCCTTTAAACGATTTGCCAATCCCCATAGTACCCAGAAAGCGCAGAAGGATAATACCCAGTTAGAGAGGTGGCAAGGATGTTCCATAGCTATCTGAGAAAATTTTTTGTTTTAACATCAAGGTAGTATTACCCTCAAGACTGGGCGCCTTTCGTTTCGGTTTGTGCTTTGATAATTGTTACTGACTTTTGTTTTAGGGATAAAGGAAACTAGCTCGAGACTAGCTTTTTTTAAAACTAAAAGAATAAAAATTATTTATAGTAGGTAGAGAGCTGCATCTATCCGGCGCTCTAAACGGTGCGCAACCCTCCTCTAAATTTATTTTATAATTGTGGATTACCTCTACGGAGCATCATTCATAGCACAACAATGGAAGAAGCACAAGAAGTTTCACGGTGTCAACTGTAATTGACAAGAAAAAACTTGGCTCAAAGTGTGCAGGGGGGAGGATTCTTGGCAGCAAGATGACCGGTATAAATTTTCGCTTTAACTTGAACTAAGGCCTGAGGATTTTCCAAGAGGCGCCACCGTTGTCACAGCCTTTGACACTTTGCTTAGTTTGTTAACTCAATACAGTTTAAGTGCGCCATAAACTTTATTCTAGTGTGCCGGATAGGAGGTTTACACCCATCAAACTTCAACGCGCCGGATGACCATGATTTCTTGATTGAGGCGCCGACTCTGGCATAGTGGTTCCTATAGCCATCAGTGTTATGTTGTGAGTTTCTGCCACCTCACGCTCGGAGTCGATAGTAGCACTATATAGGATAAGCTGGCGTTTTCAGTAGTAACTGACAGGGACGGCGGGAGTGAATCCTCAGGCAATTCGGTAAACTTACTTCAATTCGTAAAAGACTGGAATATTGTCTTTAACGCTTCCTTTCCTTTTCCCGATTTAAGCAGTTCCGTTTAATATATATGAAATATTCCGTACGACAAATAAACGTAAAAAGAAATTCTAATTTACATCCATAAGTTAGAATACGCTCTTTGACTTCCTTTTTTTGTTAAATGTATACCTAGTAAAGGAAGAAGAAAGGGACCAGTAGACAACGATAAGAGAATTAACAGTAATGCTAGACGTAGTATACTTCTTAAGTCAATGCTACTATTTTTAATAATAACAATTATTTAAAACAATAGTGATTTGTTATAATTTATCATACTCACGTTCAACTTTGGAAATGGATTACCATATAATAATACCATTATATCGTTAAAAAATATTAAGATACTAACACTTATGAAGCTAAGAAACTTATTGCTGGACTCAGAATTCTCCCATCTGAGGAAGATGTTTCTAAAATTTTTGCCTCACTTCCAGGTTTAAAACAATCTGCTTTGCGAACATATCTAATTCCTTCATTAGGAACCTTGATTATAAAAGACCATAAATAGGAAGTTATATAAAATTAGTCTATTAAAATAGGAACAGTACTAAATAAGCTTGACTAGTATTTTTTTTAAAAAGGTAAATGATTTGGAAACATCTTCTAATATTCTTTATAATAACACAAAAATTCTTCTTTTATTATTAAATGCAACTGACATACCCTCATGTTACTATCAAAGACGGAGTTACCAATGCAGTTGAGAAAGCAACTTTTTGCAAATAACTAAAACGACGATGCCTCTTGTCTCAGAGGTCACTTGGTATAGGAGACTTAGCAAGGAAAGCGAGATCAGTAACATAGTAAAGTTATAAAATTAAGGTGAGAAAACCTAAATACTTAAGCGTTTCCTCTTTGGAGATTTTACCTTTATAACAAGTTTAATGCATATTTATGCAATAACTAGTCTATTAAAAATAAATTGGTGAAATGTGAGCTTGATATTTTATTAACACACAGCTCAGTAACATTAAAAAGGAAATTTGTCTAGTTAGGCTACTATAAAATTACAAAGGCACCGTATTATATCATGGCAATAAAAAAAGAAACCGCCGGGGAGAGTAATAAGGAGATAAAAAAAAGTTAAAAGCAAAAAAAGAAAGTAAACTAGTTTCTTCTTGATTTAATATATAAACTAAAAGAAGTCTACTACGCCGGTTGTTAGGAAGCGGGAAGGTGGGGCTTGTAACCAGTGTAAGCAACTGGATCATAGGTATATCTCACAAACATTTGTTTTAGATGGGCTAAGATTTATAACAGCTCCCCATACTAATACGATTAAAAAAAAATTAGGTAGCGACTTCAAGTATTAGCATTAAGCACGGGGAGCAACCGCAAGTAGGCGCAACAGTCAGAGAACCATGATAGGGCCGCATAAGTCAAAACTGACCAAATATTTTGAAAATAAAGCCTAAGTTTTTTTTTAAGGTAAAAAAAAAACTCTTGCAACTTCGCTTTGTTGACGAGATAGTTAATGTGATAGCGCCAAGGCAATTGCTTTTCAATTTACTCCCTAGTATTTTACTAAGATGTGCTAGAGGGCGACTAAGCAGCAAAAATGTTATAACCGGCGATTTAGTTTGTTGTCTTTTCTTCGATACAAGATAGTTTTGCTTTTAAGTGATTCAGCTCTAATTTACTATTGAGCAAAACGAAACTAAAGTGCTGTAATATCCGTTTGCACGGTTTTCAAGCTAAGAAAGTGGATTCGGAGCGGGCATAAACAAACCTATCATCCACAAAATTTGACAAAAAATTTTGTCTGGATATATCCAGCCTGTATAAAACAAAAGAAGAGATAGTATTTAGCCTTGAAGGGCTCTTGTAGCCAGTTTTTTTCATAGATTAGTTAGCTTTTTCCCCTCTGACAAGAAATGTCCTTAGGTGCAGAAAAGACAGAAGTCAAATAAGATAATCTTATACCTTCAAAATTAATAATTCCATTAGAAGTCTAGCGTGCTGTACCATGTCGAACGCTTTTTCGAGATCTATTAATATTGAATATGTTGATTTATAAATTATAAAAAAGGTGAACCACTAAAAATTAAATATTCTTGATCTTCGATATAGAGTGGATGCATCCCTTTTTTCTTATTTCTGTTTTTAAAGCGGAAACTCATTTAATAAAAAAAATCTTCGTATTTATCGCTAGGCAAAGGTCACTATACCTATTTAAAACTTAGATATAAGTTTTCTCCATTAATTATAGTGTCAAACTTTCGGAAACTAAAATCATGCTCTGTATGATAATTGGAATCTAGATCTTATATTTTTCGTAATTTTCTTTTGTTTAATTATATATTATTGTTTTACATTATTAATTTTGGTAAACTCTAACCTTGTGCATCATTCGGCAACGCAGAACTTTTTGATTGGTTACCAAGTTTGTTATTATCATTAAGTAACTTTTTATGCATACGTTTCTTTGCTTCGTCTGAAATGAGGGTGATGTTATCATGTTTCATTTGACCAGTGCTAGAAATCTTATTTACGTTGGCGGGAGGTACTATGTCACAAGAGAATTTTGGAAAAAAAATCTTCCTTTGTAATTAAATTAAAGTCTAAACAATTAAATTTAATTTAGCTTATTAATTCTGCGGGGGGTTTTTTAATGTCATTTTAGGTAGAACTTGTATTTTTATTTGTATGATTATATTTAAAAATGCTTGGTAAAGTTAAGTCATTCTTTCACCTTTTTTAAGTGAAATAATATTTAGTTGGTAAGGTTCTCTTTTGATAATTATTCATTATTATTAGACAGAAATATAAGTTTATGGCAAACTACTTTTCCTAAAATAAACATTTTGATAATCTGAAAAAGTTTTTTTAGTAGTGGAAAAGTATGCTAGTATTTTCTCTATATTAAGCTTCCCGTTCAAATTTGGAGTTCTAAAAGTATACTCTGCAACCGAGAAATATATAACTCTTTTACTGTCTTGAAATTTTAATCTACGATTAGGTGTAAATACGTTGTCGGTAACAAGACAACATCATGCAGAGATTCACTCCAATTTTTATAGATAATTTTTTTAGTTGTGATAATGTTATATCTGGTCATAACGCAAGTAGTTTGTATGCTACTTTAATTAAGCATTTATTGAGGAATAACCTTAGGAAAGCCGGTATGTATTATTCCCTCTCGTCTTAAAGCATCCTTAAAAGGTTGTGCACGCATTTCCAATCTTAGTTCCTCATTTGTTGCTGTCCGCCTGTTACCATTACTTCGCTAGTTCTTAAAATGCTTTTTACGGCACATAATCCAGTTAAGAAGGTTTGCTCTATTTCATCTATGCAGTACTAGTTTAGGTTTTCATCAGTTCCCGTAACAACTTATTGATAGGCAAAATGCTAGTGTGCAGGGGCCACATACAAAGTTTGGTCGAGTAATCCATCGCAAAGGGTCTGATTAATATTGCTTACTTCTCATTTTTATGTTTTTAATTGGAGACAAATCTTGCAGTGATCAATCTTAAAGCATTTAACTTGTAGGAAAATGTTTTTAAAAAGCTATAGCTAATATGACCATGCTTTTATCACTGGGCGTGCAAACCCAATTTTATTTTTTTAAAAAATTACTTCCGCAACTAATGCTTTTTTCTTCTTCTATAACACGCTTCGAGCGTAGTAAATCCTATCTCTAATTTTTTCTACTAAAATTAGTTCAGGAAAGAAAAGAAGGGCTGTAAAATAAATTACCGCTAGAGCTTATTAGTAAGCTTTTAAGTATCAATTATTAATTTAATCAATGTTTACTTCAACATGTACGTCTTCTAACGTATCTTTGTCTTTATTAAAATGTGTAACACCGCGGAGTCAACCAACATATCCTTATAAATAGGGCTTGTGCTTTCTGTGAAAAGAACATTGAGCTTTTAGAAAAGGGTAGACACTTTAAAATGTAATTAAAAAAAGATAACTGACGTTTGGTTCTATTCCTTCCCTAAGGTGTCGTATTATAGGTTGTTATTTTGAAAGAAAAAATAGATGTAG
The DNA here is from genome assembly GCF_036711695.1 of Zophobas morio. Classification (NCBI taxonomy): domain Eukaryota; kingdom Metazoa; phylum Arthropoda; class Insecta; order Coleoptera; family Tenebrionidae; genus Zophobas; species Zophobas morio. The sequence continues at coordinate 187,784 of NW_026972649.1, forward strand.
TTTCTTTCACATGTTTTCTGGTCTCCACTTGTAATAACGCGTTTTGAATACTGCTGTATTGTTGCTTTTAACCCTAATATTCAGCTCTATATTGGTGAGAAGAGCAAGGAGTTTAGGTAAATTCGTAATTTTAGTGATGTATGGGGTTTGTTCTTTAGTGCAATGATCTGGTATTCTTAATCCAAGTGGTAAGTAATTAAATAGTTCACAATATTCTATAGACTTTTCTTCTCCTTTTGCGATAATACAAAGGCTTTGTATTAAACTGATTAAGAATAAAAGTATTTTTCAGCCATTATATAACTGTCACAGCTGTGAGAAATGATGTTGCATAAGTTGCTTTTAATGTCTTCGTGTTCGCAACTCACCAATTAATTGCCTATCGCTGGATATGAATATTAATGTGAATTAATTTTCTCTTACTCTCGTTTTGTCATAAAAGTCGTGTAAACCACAGCGCGTTAATGCAAGGTGAATAGTTAGTATTACCGAGGTTGTGAAGGCTACCGAAGAATTGAATGTCCAGATAGTAGAACCTGCTAGATGATCGCAGGCTTGTTTATCAGTAATTTATGTATTATATGAGTACAGGTCCAGAAAGATACAAAGACAAGTTAGATTCGGGAAAATCCTAAGCATCCTCTAAATTTAAAATAGCAGGCTGCTCGTTTTGATATTTATTTAGAAATGCTCCAACTTTTTTTACTATTTGAGATGTGAAGAGTAAAAGAAAAACAATTGAAAGATAATTAAATGAAAGAGGAGTAAAATAAATAGGAAAGAAGAGGGTAAAAAAAAAAGAGCAAATTCTTATGAGGAGATAAAAAAGACAGAAAAGAATGTGATATGAACAAAAATGAGGAAAACCAGTTGCTTTTTAATCATGGTGACCTTTCTACAATAATTTAATAATATTAACAAAAAATAAACAAAAAATAACAATTCGATATTTCAAGTTTAAATTTTTTACCAAGTCACACTCATGTTTATCTTTTTAATCTTATTTAAATTGTATGATTTAATCTATGTAACTTTATTATAGGTGATAGATTAACATAGAGAAACCTAAATGAGAGCTTTACAGCGTGGTCGAAAAGATAACGGAGGTCCTTATAGATGTGGCCACCCTTCCCGGATAGGAGTTTTTTTTTTTAGCAGTTTTTCATCGCACTCAATCAATTTATTAGGGTTCGCGCAAGACGCTAATACACTTATAACATATACGTTGTTATGACTGAGTAAAAAAGTGATTTTGCCTAAATACCACTTATTTTAGGATTGAGAAGGCCATTAGTATTAACTATTAGCCTTAGCCTCGTCCTATAACTCACTCGTCTTCCATTTTTAAATAAATTGTTATGGACCCATGAAATTCCACCGTGACCTATAAATTTTTCTATCCTACAGGATTGCTAAAAAGGATAAAAATATATAAAGTGAACTTGGTCACATTTTTATGTTTACTAGTTAACACTATAAGTTAGTCTCTGGCTCCAATAAATGGTATGAAAGGCTAATACTTAAAGCGGTTTTCTAGATTTTTTTATATTTATAAGCTCTTAAAAAGCAGCAAATTGTATTGCCTCTTAGGCAAGCTTCTCACCCAAGGACACAAACCCACCCGGCCTCTAAAAGTAGCCTCACTTCGGCTATTTATTTTACTATTTTCCGCATGTATCCCATGAAATATAAAACAGTATAAAATGTATTTGAACTCTTTAGAGACTGTAAACAACCTACTAAATAAGAAGGTAATTATCTAACTGTTATGTATACACACCAGTTTATATGTATAACCACTTATCTAAGTGCAATTACTATGAATGTTAAGTAACATTTCCCGCCCATATCGCTACACAGTGTGTGCTTTCATTACATAAGTACCGGGGAGACGCTACTATAATATAGCTGGTTCACTTGTTTTACCGGGACCGTTAGCGCAGGACTCTGATAGCGTTACCCACAAGATGCTGTAGTAAATAATATCGGTGACCATGAATTATCTGTGCTACCTCCTCAACTCGGCTTTGGGCCTCGCAACCTTCCGACACGATTAAAGAGCGCCCCAGTCAGACAAATGATAGCCTATTAACTTTCTATCTGCAGTCGTAAACGTCGAAGCAACCAGAGTGAACCGTTCAAAAGTGTTTTAGATGCGTCGAGGCGCTGTATAGTCCTCCTTGAGACCATTAGCTGTGGAGATTTTTGCAGGGAATTTTTCCTAATCCTAGTTTTTGCGAGGTGCGCGAAAACGTTAGTCGGCCTATTTCCTCATGCGGGCCCATTTAAATTGGGAACAATGATTTACTATTTGTCGTCGTCCGCTCTTCTGTGTCAGCATCTTCAGGGTTATCTTATCACACTTGCCGAAAGGTGCCATCGAAGATTAGGTAGCATCAATGGGGAGTGGCAAAGCGCTTTATAGTACAATGAAGAGCACTGTAATTTGAAATGAATACAAAAAACAGATACAACATAAAAAAAAGGCAGAAAAATAATTTGAACAAATTATAAATATAGCCACCTCTAGGGTTAATAGTATATATCATTTTTTCGCAACTTGTGTTATAACTTTATTATCGTACTATGAATTTTTTTTCGTATGGTAGTTTTTACACTACTTACAAGAACCGAAACCCACTTTGCATTAACTTTATTTATTTAGTAATTAACAACTTTATATTATCATTTTATTCTGTGTAAATTTATTCTAAATTTCAAACGAATTCTTTTAAATAGTAAAATATATAAATGTCGAATGATATATATCTTTTATTTTTTTCATGGAAAGCATTAAAACTGAAAGATTTCTTTTTAAGAATATGGTACTGTAAAACCTCACTGAAATTTATTTCTATTTAATTATATAAAGCAAATAATTTTAATATATAGACACTTCTTTATTAACTTTATATTAAATCTTAATTTCTTTTAAAATATAAAGCATTTCAAACAGTTTAATTTTTTTTAAATTAATTTGTATTAAATTGCAAATACTTTTGCAACTTTGGGGCGCTCGCCTTAAAAAAAAATTTTTATTTTGAATTACTAAAATTTACAAGTTAATTTATTTTAGAAATATAAGGATTACTAAAAAAAAAATTATTAAAATGCTTTAAAGTAATTTTTCCCGTTGTTTATTATTAAGTGTAAAACAATAATAATTTGTTATGTATATGTTCGTGTTTTTAACTCTATAATGATATACAAAAAAGGTTTTATAATTTCCACAATTTTATATTTATAAATGGCTTAAAATAAATATAAATAAAAATTTCTTATTAATATTTTATATTTACTTTTGAACATTTTATTTAGAACGCTAGGAACGAAACTTTCTTTTTTTTTTTTGTAAATAACTTCACTTTTGTGCGTTAAAGATCTGCTGTAAATACGAGCACTCATTATATTAAAAAAACACACTAAATTTAAGAATGTTATATATTTTTTAATCCTTATATTTACTTTTTACTATTGTATTGTTGATAAATTCTTTAATATTAATATATAATCTTTCTATTATAAAGAATAGTGTTACTTATATATATAAAATACTTGTTTTGCAGAAACCTATTCGTCCTAACTTTTAATTTTAGCATAACTTGTGAAATATATGTTGTAATAAATAATTAAATAATAAATAGTTAACGGTAATAAGTATAAACTAATAACATTGACAATTAATGATTGGTACATTTTAATTTGAGTAAGTCCAATTTCAGTAGGAGTTACTAATTTTTAAATTAGTTCACTCCTTATTTACAACTCTATATACAATGTTTTGGGCTTACTATTTTTAAATTTAAGTTAATCAGCACGCCTATAAGTCACGAGAAATCTTGGAAGTTTTTACTCTTCTCCGCTTTGCTTAGCGATTTAATTTAATTAAGGTATCAGAGGTAATGAAAACTATTAAGAGAAACTATGAGGATCTAAATTTTTACAAGATATATAGTTGCATAGAAGAACAATGCGAAAGGTTTCTTTAAAAGTAAATCTTTTATTGCGGAGTGAGGCCCTTATTTGCGCTGTATTTATTTTTATAATTTCGTTTTATTCAGTATTGTTCTTCTCATATTTTTATATGCATATTATTTGTTCTTTAGCCTTAAGTTTGCTTAAATAGTTATCAATTTTAGGATTTTAATATTTAATTACGCCACTTCCGATTAGTTGGCGCTTTTTATTATCATAGAACGTTCATAATTTTTGCTTGGGTTATAACAGTAGCGGTTAAAGCTTTCAGATTGCGCAAAACTTGGTTCGCCGTGAAGGTTAGCATCGCGATGCCCACAGCTGTTTGTTTTGTGCTACTCATTGTCCTGCCATAGTCGACGGTGCACCACACGCCCGCATAGGGAAATCATAGACCACAATGGGACCGACGTGGATAAGCAAGGCAAGTTGCGCAAGGAAATCTTACTCTTGGCGCATAGCAGCTAGCATAACACTTCAACGTTGTTACCTTCGCTGCTATGTAAGTGTCTTACCCTTCTCGCAACAAGGTTTATGCAGGAGGTCCCCTGAACTAACCACGTTAATAGCCGCCCTACATTGAGAACACCCGCTGGCAAGTGTTTCTATAGAAGCTGATGTATGAGGTTAAGACTCTACCCTCGAAAAATTAAAAAAAACTACATGCGGCCTTACCAAAATTAAGTGCTCCAAAATTTAGAGTATAAAATATATAAATTAATTGCTTAACTTTAAGGTACCGCAGTGAGTAACTAATTATTATATAAACCCCTTAATGTACGAAAACCAACTTTACAACGATATAAAAAAAACTATATATAGGGAAAGGGATTTGCTAAATGTTCTCAGCGTTTTTTAAAAGCTTCTAATTAATATATTTTTTAGCAAAACTAGTCAAAAATATTGTATTACTTTCCTGGACGTTCTAAATAGAATTGTGATCGCCACAAAGCTGGTGCAGAACGCAAAACAGGTGTATGAAAGGATTTATCTTTGAAGAACCCCAATGTCAAGCATGTTTCTTGACTTTTTTTTTAAAGTTTGGCAAGTATAGAGCTATTTTCGGCGTTAATAAGTTAGCTTTATTTGTGCAGCCGAATTTTCAAAAACCATCCATCTGAGTTATCCTCGTTTGATATCCCCATGCTTTCATTTTTTAGAATGTTTTGCCCAGCAGTAGTAGCGGTTCTATACCAATAACATTGTCCAAAGATTTTGTGTAACGCCTTATTTAAAGGCTTATACGCAGAGACAAATAATTATTTGGTCATTCCACTGCAGTTGTAAATATATATATTTATAGCTCAAAAAATAACTTGTGGGTGAAAGAAGGATGTTTTTTGCACTTCCCTATTCGGGGTTTGTCATAATTATGTGAATTTCTGATCATTATTCTCCTAGTTCGTGCATTTTTCTAGGGGATTCAATCGGCGTTTTAAGAAAAAGACCTCAATTTTTTTTAAGAATTTTGTTAAAGATAATTGTGGAATTGTAGAGTTAATATATAGGTGTTTGATGACCAGCCTCTCCAGGTTATTAGGTAAATTGGCTAATTTTACATCTTCTAAATGTCATAGTAATGCCGTGGTCAACTCTTATTACCGAAACGTGTCTCTTAGCTTACAATCCTACTATCCCCGTAAAAAAGTTTTGTTGAGGAAAAATATAGGTTTAATATCTATCTCACCGATACATTCCCCTTAACGGGAGCAGCAATGCACTTTATATTAAACTTAACAAAATATGGAATTTTAATATAAAATCGTTAAGTACATCACATTTAGACTTTTTGGTGTGGAAGACACCTAACGTCAGCAAAAAACTTTAAAGTATATATACATCTTCAAAGAGAAAAGAGGAGCCCTCTATTACTACAGAGGAAAGGACTCGCTGGAAACTTACAGTTGTTATATTCATTTAAGTGTTTTATAATAAATACGCAATTTAGTGGGTAAAATTGCTGAACCAGTATTTTGTTATGACCGGGCAAAGAGGCTAAAAAATTTTATTTTAAATGATCATGTGATTATAGCTCGGCTTTACACTAAAGAATTATTTTCTGGGCACCTACCAAAGTTTTTAAAAATAACCGAATTTCTCAATGCTAAAAAGACCTTTATTAAGTAATTGCTAGGGTATTTAAACCTTTGATTATGGTATTTAAAATTGGGATCTTTTCCTCAAAATATCTGCTACACACCTACTCGAGTATTTTTTTCACGCTAAAAGTGTTAGCGATTCACCATTAGTTGCACTTGCAAGTTTATAGCCTTAAACTTCTTGGCAAACCCGAAATTATTATACCACCCCTAAATTTAGCTTTTAAAAATTGGTTAGAATATTTAGATCCATCGAAAAACAGCGGCTTACTTAGTTCAAGGGGTTATAGAAACTAACAACAAACTAAAGCGGAAAGTTCATGTTGATAAGGTTAATGTTATTATAAAAGTAACCATCGCTAAAGCACGTTTATATTGCTCCCGCTGCTGCCCAAAAAAATCCCACTATTCAACACTTCTCTACGCGACGTTTTTATAAAACTAATACTGCTGTAGGCGATAGTCCCTGGGCTTATTCCTTACCAAAAAACTTTAAAAATACATGGTTACTATACTATGTTCTTATGATTGATCATTAGTTTATCACAGCCAACCAGGAGGTGATTATCAATTCGTTAACTGCAAACATCCTTAAAAAACCATTGAAATTTATTTTTGTTATTCATTATATTATAATTACATATTGAAATTTATAAAGAAATGAAAAAGCATAAATTTTTGTAAGAAAAAAAGGTAAATTTATAAAGATTATTACTTTTTAATATATCCTTATTGGTCGTTCAAGCTGAGAATGACCAAAAAATTTTATCATAGAAAGTAGCATGTATAAATATGAATGTAGCCAAAAGTTAATAGGAACAGTTTGTTAATCTGGTGGTTTTATTAAAGTTAAAATTAACAGGAATTAACAAATTTTAACAAAAAAGATAGGAAAGAAAAGAGAGATGGAGTTTTATTTTTTTTTTTAAGTCAAAATCATATACATATACACTTTTACTATCATTTTACATCATTTTAGTATACTATAGAGTTGGGATGTTTGGAACACTTCTTAACCTGTTAGGATGTTAAGTATAATTTGGGTCGGCCTTTTAAAGTAAAAGATAAAAAATTAATAAGCCCTCTTTCTTTATGCTTAATTTTTTTTTTATGTATGTCTGTTAATACCAGAAGGTAAGAGGGTAAAATTGCCTGGAGAGTAGTTAGTAGGGCTCTCTCTCGTAGCGACTACAGGGTTCGAAATATTTGAAATTGTTTGACTAGATCGAGCAACGAAAAAAAGACAAGTACAAATAAAAAAATCTGCTTTCATTCATTCTGAAACTTTTCTAAAAATTCTTCTTGGTAGTCAAGTCAGAAGTTCAGTATAACCATTTACACATTTCCTCCTTTTAAAAAGGTTCTAAAACTTCTCTTCAAACTTCTTACTTGATAATAAATTAAAAGAAAAGAAAGATCACGATATGTACAGTTAATAGACTTGAATTCGGGTTCCTTTTTAAACTTTTCTAATAATAAAAAAATTGAAAAAAAAGCTTTTAGGCTAAAAGTTCGGTGTTTGCTTGTTTTTTAAAGGACTAAAATCTTTAAGGCTGCAATGACTTTGCCGTATAGCAGTATAGGGTGAAGGCCAAGCATGTTTATTTATTAACTTATTTACAAAACTTTTCTTGGTGCACGAAGGAGTCAACCGAATACTCGAGCTCTCCAGCAAATCTAGACGATATTCTAGTTCTAGTTGGAACGTTTGTCTTCATATTCGGCCACCACAAAGGTATGGTTCAGTAACTCTATTGTCGTGGGGACACTAAATGAGGTTGAGCAAGTTCTCGTAGCACTAGTTGAAGATGTACAAGTCTAAATAGCATTAGCTTCACCTCTACAATTCTAATTTAATGTAGAGTTGACTGTTCCGTCGGCATGTCTCGCTGAAAATACACAGCTCTCTTTCGACACTCTACATCAAGTTTTACATTTATTATAACTGTCTTGACGCTGTTCACGCCCAGGAACAGCAATGTGTCTGCGTTTCTATTAAAAATCGGACTTTGAGCTAGTAACACTCTCAATGGTTCTACTGCGATAGGATCCGTCAGTGTTACGTATAAATAATTCCAACAATGACTTTATTGTTTTGGCTAGTTAGGGAAGCATATGAAAAAAATGTCGAGGTCATAGTAGAGAAAATGTTTATTCTTTCGCCTCTGCGAACTACTTTTGTATGTAGCTCACCGCAGTTTGCCTATAATAAGCCATGGTTTTTTAAGTTTTCTAATTGCGTAGTTGCGTAGTTAATTAGCCCTCACGTACTGACTTAAGGGGGGCCGAAGAGCAGGATTATAAGCGGCGCTCATAATATAATATTGAACACCATCTTAAAGACTTTACAAGTCGTGTGAGCTAATCCTTTAAAGATTACTACTGCACCATATTGCGATAAATCTTGATATTAAGGGGTACAATATGTCAAAACTGTTGTGCTCTTCTTACAACTTACAATTAGTTGATACCGAATTTAATTAATACATTTCAATTAATCACTCGTGTTTAATTTATTAATTTTCTTAACGTAATAAAATCGGATTGCGCTAAAATTGCAGTACTACCTGGTGGCGCTTGCCAACGGGTGTCGTGGTTGAAGAATCACTATTAATGCGTAAAGGAGCAAAGCCCTTTTTATCCCAGAGAAGCGCACTACACCTTTACCGCCGCTGACCTTTGAAAATAGGGTAATTCCCAGGTATTTTCAGGCGAAGAACATGGAGTCATTATTGACATTAAGCTCTTGGGTAACCGTACGTCAACATATCGCGGAGAAAGCCAAGGCGGCGGTTCAAACTCTTTACCCTTTACTTTGTGCTCGAAAGCAAGCTCTCGCTGCACAAAAAACGACGCTTGTACTTGTTTTGCATCCGACCGATCATTACGTACGCGTCTACTGCTATGGCCTACGACCATCGGTAATAGTTTCTTCGCTTCAAATGAGACTAAACAAGCTGCTACGGATTATGATGGTGCACCGTGGTTTTTTCGCAACATTCCCTCTATAAAGACCTCCAAGTTGAAGTTCTGGGTAACGTTTTTTCGACGCAATGCTATCGGCACCTACGCTCGGCTCGGTCAGCACATCAATCGATTAATGACAGCTGAGGTAAACTACGAAATCTGAGCAGGCGCACGCTTTCTCCGCAAATACACTTTAAATATATATTATGGTGTTAGGGGTAGAATTATTTTTAATGTGTATATGAGGTTGCTTTAACATAAGCTTAAAGCTAATGTGTACAATATCACTTTGTTGAGAGCTCGTAAATTCGTTGCTTTCTTTAACGACCCGATCCATGACTAGCCAATATCATGAATAAAAAAAATAATCAGAGGGTTTTTATCTTTTAGCTCTGCTTTTTTGCCTGTAGTTGTTCGCTGGCTATTCATTATTGCTTGGTTGTTATCTACGGCCTAGCAATTCAAGGAAGGATCGCAAAGGCTCGTTTTTAGGAGAAACCTCGTAAATACTGGTTTAGAGGAAAACCTTAGAGACAGACTTTAGTTAAAACCCATAAATATTTCAACACAATATATTAAAAAAAGCAAGCAGCATATTATAAGAGAACAGATAAATTTAAAGATAAAGGGAACCTCAACAACTTTTTATAAAAATATCTAAGGAAAAAATATTAGTTGTGTAAAAATGTCGATCTTTGAAGTGACTGTACCTTATTATATACAACTCCGCGTCACTCTAGGAAGCACGTTATATATTTCTATATTACTATGCCAAACCACATTTTTTAATTGTAGCCAAGGTTAATTTCTTTCTTTCATTATTAAACAAAAAGCTAATAATTATAAAATTTTTAAAACCTATTTTCTAAGTTATTATTGAAAGCAAGGCCGCGAGAGAATCCAGAAAATATTAAAATTACAAATATTTCTTATAATAATATTAACTTAATATTTGCAGTTTTAAGTGTGTTCTCTTAGTAACTTGTTAAGTCCAGTTTTTCATATACCAGCTAACAATGATACAAGTTTTATTAACTAGTTTTTAGGTGTGTGTTAAGAGCAATTCTTGAGAGTTCCTGGAAATTAAATGTTCTTAGTTCAAGTAAAAATAAGAAAAAGTTTAGTATACGCATGTCATTTTCTTAACATTTTCCAATCATAAATTTAAATTGTGAATAAATTTTATGAAACAGCCTTTTAACAAAAGAATGGTAAATATTACTTGTGACTTAAAGTTCTCACGGTCTAGAAATCTATAAAATTTCCACCAATTTTTTGTAATTTGCCTATTACATTAGGCTTCACTAATTTTATACTTGTCTCCGGGGCGAGCACGATCATATCTGGTGGAGAGCACCTCATTCCGTCCGATCAGAAAAGTGAAAGCGCCATTTTCCTGCTTTTCCAACTTTGTGTTGTATAAAAATTGTAGGGCCTTTAGCCGTCTTGGTTGCCTATGCGGGACAATTATATAAAAATTGATTGTTTGTAAAACTTGAAAAATATATTTAAAAAAGGCAAAAAGCACTGAAATTTAATTATCAAAATTCATGTATAAGATATGTATAAGAACTATAAAAAATTTAATTATGTACATGACTACAGGTGTTACACCTAAACGTCCGTTTAACAAGTATTTTTTTATGTCGCTGCCTTTAGTCTCTCGTGTACCCGCTTGGTTTATCAAAGTTTAATAAACTCGCTCAAATGAATTCGAGTAAACATTTCTATGAAACCAACTTCTGCTGTGGGTCGAAAACACCACAACAAAAAATTACTTGATATTTTCCTTAAACATCTATGGCCATGACTTTCATATTTTTTATAATATGAAAAATGTGAAGAAAATTACTCTCTATTGCGCCTACTAGGTCAATACCTATCTCATATTAAACTTATTTAACGTAACTTTCCTCAAAAATATGTAACTCTTCAAATAAATTTTAGTGATTAGCACCCTTATAAAAAACTATATCTTTTGAATACAAATACGTGGAAGCTAAATATTTGCAACAGAATTTAATAGATTGAAATTAAACTAAAGATGTTTTTAATAGTTTGTAAAAAAAAGTACTAAAAATGGGAATCCCCCCTAACTCAATAGAAAAAAGCAAAATCTCTTAAATATGTACGCATAAAAGCTAAATTATATAGTAGTTACAAAAAATTTAATCGATCTAGAGAAATTATTATTGTTCATAAAAAAAAATCTCTACAAGTTAAAAATTAGTTTTATTTAAAAAATCGAAAAGAAGAGTTTTGTAATTTGTACAACTTATAACTAAATTTAAAACGGAGTTATTATTTTTAATTAAAAATAAATAAAAAGTTTTTAATAAAAACCCCCAAAACAAAAAACTTGTTTTACTCAAAAAAAACCCTTCTTAGTGAATACACGTTAGAGCTAAATGTTAACAAGAAAGTTTGCTTTAAACTTTAAATTTAACAGAGAAATTTGTAATGGTTTTTATAAGAAATACATAAAAAGAATATTTAAATTAGTTATATATATAAAAATTAAAACAAATAAAATAAAGTAGAGAAATAAATTAAAAATAAAATAATAAAAAGAAAAGCAAAACAAAGCAAGTATAAATAAGAATTAATATAAAAAGTGCAAATGAACATTGACTTTCACCGCGCAGTTCCAAGCGGATCAAAAAAAAGTTATATTGATAGCAATTTTTGTGTTAATTTTTTATTTAAAGTTATTTTATTACGAATTATATAAGTTACTTGTGAATAAATTCTTTGCTAAAGCGGCGGTCTGTTGTTATGCTACCGACTACGCTCACCAGCTTCATGTTCAGGTACATATTGCATGTTGTTCTCTGTAATACTTATCATTTATTAAATTTTATTTTATTATATAGTGTTATTTTTACAACTCGTTTAAATATTTATTAAGAAGTAAAAGTTTATTTAATTATTAGAAATATTTTTATTAAATGCCTTATTATATAATGTTTATACCATTAATATGTTTTAGTTAAGATCGTTAAAGTGATTTTTAATAGTTATATAAGTAAATTTGTAGTATTTTTTTTTATAACCATTTAAAATAATAATTGCTTACTTAATTGCTATTATCTATATTTTTTAAGGTACTAATCAGCAAAACCTCGCAGCTACCCCAAAACAAAGTTAACGCCTTTAGTTGCCTCAACAATGAGTAAAGCATTCATCATCGAAACGATATTTTAACGAAGTTAAGGTAATAAAGATATGAACATGTTATCTCTCAGTCTCTCAAAATATCGAGTCAAGGTAAAGAAGTTTTCTAGTTACATAAATTTTTTCCTTTGTTATAAAAATTTCAATGTCTTTGCTATTTTAATTGTTTTAAGTTTTATAATAAAAATTCTTTTACTAAACTGGAAAGTGACGAATACGAAAATACCAGAAGTAAGTAAAAGATTAAAAGAGCTAAGTATCGAAAGACGAACTAAAAATTCACAGCTAATTTATCAAATTTATTGAAAAAGGCGATTTATACTCCAAACAATTAAAAATTATAGGAGTGAAATATAACACTAAAAAGTTAACAACTGCAGGCATCAAAAGAAAATCTGTTTGATTAAACTGTTTACTGGAATATGAAGATTTTAGATGAGGATTAAAAAAAACTATTTTTTAGTAAGAAAAGCTTTATATTATTGCTTTAAAAAAGACAAATAGCTTAACTAGAGGTGTTCCACAAGGTCCTGTTGTAGACCGACTTAGAATTAAATAGGATAAACAGTAGTAACAATAGTTTATTGAAAAATTATTAAAAAGAGTAAATCACCTATTACAACAAACACAAACATGAACACTGAATAATCTAAATTTACAACCATCTTATAATTACTTAATAAGGACTTAAATAGTTTAATAAAGTAGTTTCTCGATTTCAAGTTTTATGCGTAAGATTTGAGAAGTTAACTGGCTCCCCTCTTTCCTTAAAACGGCTACAGCTATAACCGGACGCGAAACGCCGCTTGCCCGTCCAAGTGCTTGTTTGGAAGGCACAAAAACGTAGGGAACGTTCTTATCTTCACAAACCTAAAATAAAAAATTAAAAAAAAAGCATACCACAGAAATAGGCATATTATAAGTGTACCAAAGGGAGATGAAGTAAAACTTCTAAGGGCTCAGTGTCAGCAGCCATTACAATAAACTCAGCAATATCACGATTTAAACATTTGGTAGCTTCATTTGCTCCCTTTTTTAATTGTTTGTAGTTACAAGCTTGTGATATTAAGTCAAGTATGGCAACGCTCAGCTCAGATCTTGCACAAGGAAAAGCTTTAGGGTTTATATCGCCCTAATTAATAATTTTAGTGAAATTAAATTTCAAAGAAATACTTTTAATAAGATAATAATACTTTGTAATATAAAAATACATAAGAAAAAGTTGATATTAACCATTTATGCTTGGTCACCAAGTAAAAAAAGCTCGTTAACTAACAAAGGTTGCGAAAAGAGAATCTATACTGAACAATTAATGCATGCATGTGGTTTTTAAGCACCCCACCATTTTCCTGGCTCAAATGGCAAGAGTAATTACAGTTCCTTAAAGTCTTAAATATAATAAAAAAAGTTATTATTGTTCAATGAGTGAAGGCTTGGGATTGCCTGATCAATATTTATCTATAAAAAAAACACATTCTTTTTTAAGATTATAATAAAATTTAGTTCAAGGCGTGGACAAAAACATCTTTTAAGGAAAACTATAAGGAAAAAGGTTTGAATTCTGTCAAAAATATAAAAATAAATTATAGTTTTGAAAGAATGGAACAATTTTTAGAAAATTTTATGGGTTATGGGTTTGTGTTATTATGACAAAATTATTTGTCACTTTCACAATTTTATTATGACAAAATTATTTGTCACTTTCACAATTTTATCTGCTAATGAGTAACTCAGTGTACTTTATAAAATAAATTTCTTTTTGGAAACCTTTTTATTGCTCTATATTATAATGTTATATTCTATATTATACAATCTTTTATATTATATAACTTAGAGCTTATTATATACCAATTTTAGAAACTTAAGACTAGTAAAACCCACATAATAGAAAAAAATACGGTTTGAATGTAGCTTTTCATTTTTAGATGTGTTTATAGTAAAGAGGGTGACATACAAGGGTAGTGCGCGTGTTTCTCTGTAAGTTTGGTTCGTGTACCTATTGCAGTTATTTTTTTTCTCTAATTGTGGCGCAGTTGAGTTTGGTGCGCTTGGAGAGCCTATAATAATCAAATAAATTTAAAGTGCTTTCTAGTACTTCGACTTCCCTATACTATACACTTTATTGTCTATAATATACTTTGTATTACCTCTATTATATTACTTTACTGCCTACAAAACACAAGTTTTCGAAGATTTACCGCCTCTGAAATCAACCAATGAGAAAGTTATTAAACAAAACAGTGCTTTCTATTAAAAACCATAAAATTTTGTTGTATGTATCTGTTTACCTTTTTGAGGACGGCTATTTATATAAATTTAGCAAAAAAATTTACAATGAATTCGATAACTTTTTTGTGGTTGATTAGAATAGTATATACCTTGTTTAAAACTATGTAGTTTTACACTGTTCGGTACCTTATTGTAATATTTGTGCAACTCTTTATTTCGCTTATTTCGTTTCATTTACGGTGTGTTTGCCTTTGTAGTAGTAAAATATGTAGCAAGCAAAATATTTAATTACTTTTTAAACTATTATCTTATTGAGTTTTGGTTATGTTTTACTTTATATGTTGGTTTGCTATTTGTTAAGTTTGTTCTTGTATAAGCTAGTTAAATTTTTTTCATTTTTAATATATTTATACTCTAATTCGTTAATTGGGTTCTGGGTACCTTTAAAGATAGCTCAGTCTAGATTTATTCTGAGGGACTTTAGTTTGTTTAACGGAAGCTGTTTAGAGGACTTTAATTATGTAATAATTTAAGATTTTTCTGTGTTTCAAAACTAAAAATTAAAAATGCTATTTAAAAAAACTGGTGTAATTTTTTTTTTTTTGCATTCGCGTATAGTTGATTGCAAACAGGCGTTTATTTTGCTTTGCCTGGTTGTTATTATAGTTTGCATAGTCCTTAGGACACAAGTTTTAAACTAAAAGACGTAATACATTTTCTAACGCAACAATTTTTACTTCTAATCTTTTTCAAAGATATTACCAAATATTTTCTTTTTGATTCCGACTTTAAGCAGTTCATACATGACTCCGTAATTATTTCATAAAACTATTGCTGAAACATAAGCTTAAACCTTTACTCCTTGAAGTTAGAAGGATATTGTACAGAAGTGTGTTTTGCGCAAATGTAATAAATACGGCAGATCAAGAATTAAACTTTAAGTAAAGTTTTATTTGCTATCGCATAATTAATAAGGTGTTAGATTTTAATGTTAAATATTGTTTTACTTATAGTAAGTTGGCTTAAATTTGCTAGAGGCATAAGCGGTAAGATACGAAGTCTTAAATTTATAAATTGAAGAGCCTTTCAACGGGTATCATACTATTCTTTGCTTTCTACAGGGATAAGTGAATTAAATTCTTTTAAGCTTTAAGTAAATAAATAATTTTAATGATTCATAATTTGTAACTTCTCTTTTTTTTCGCCTCATAACTGCTCTTAAATATTTATTATCATGGTTAGTAACTTTTTTTAGCAGCCTTTCCATTTTTTAAATTACACGTCCATACAAGGCCCCCTTTAGCAATCTCGCTAAAAGTCGAATTTACCTATTTTTTTTTGTAAGAGCTTTCGGCACACAAAACCTTCTTGAGCTAGAAATTTTGATAATAAAACGTAAAAAGGTTACGCTTAAATGCTTGAACAAAGAAGTTAATAATTTCAAGCTACCAATAGGAAAAGCGGAACACTAAAGTATATTTCATGTTAACTAAGTATTTTTTCTTTCCCTTTCATTTGAGAAGGTCTGTTGTAATTCGCTCAGCTACTCTGTTTTTGCTACAGAGTCTGCGGAGAAGTTCTAGTTTGTCACACTATATATTTTTGTTGGTTTGTTTAAAAGTCGTGGAGTACGGCGTGCTACGGAAAGTTAAAAAGCACTTTTGTCAGTATGTCGATTTTCAACCAGATAGCTATTGGCGCAGCCTTCGCTTATGGATTGCTTTTATCTTACCAGTTTTATTATTTTTACTTCCCAAAAACTGCGGAGAATGGTATAAATTTATATAACATGTTTTGTCAACTATAGTTTTAACTGAGTTTTTTCTTAGAGTTTCTTTATTATTTATTGTATTCTTAAAGCTAATTTTTTTTTAATACATGACAGAAAATAAAGGCATTTCCAATATTTATAAAATTGGTCAGAAGTTTGAGATGAGCGTCTTTGCCTCCCAGGACGCCAAGCCTTGCTCTTCCTTAAATAATTGTTTTATTAATATATAATTTTTGAGTTACTGGCGGAATAACATTCAATTAATACAGGCTTATTAGTTTTCAATCAAAGCAATCTACTTTACAAACACGATAAAAGTCAGGAACTTACCGCTTTCCTTTCTATACCTTCGCAGGAAATTATAAAAATTTTAAGAATAAAAAGATTTTACCTCCACGTTTATCTCACTGAAGAAGGCAAGAGGCTTAGTAATTTGCTAAGTACATCTAATTTTAATAATGTTAGTACCATTGCTTTCCTCTTATCTAACTTCATTTTTTTTGTGTTTTTCACAATGCAGTCTTACGATTTAACCAAAATATTTTGGTTTTTGATAATATTTTTTGATCCCGTTGCATCTAATAATAAGCTTTTTACTATTTTTTATATATATAATTGTTAACGTTATTATAAAATATTAAAAATAAACAAACTAGGAGGTAACTTACCAGTGTGTCAATCTTTTAAAGTTAATAAAGCCTCTCAAGCAAGCGAGGAATCTGCTTTCCGCCAATATTAGTATAAACGATTCCTCTTTGCAGCCTCAGTGGCACATCGCACGGTGACTTACCTCTCACTAGTTTTTTTTTTAACGGCCACTTTTTAAAAGTTGAAATATATTTTATCCAGTTCTGTAGACTTGCGACTTGTAGTAGATCAAACTATTTTTCCACAAGATGAAATTCCTTACGACATTTCGATGCATTTAAAGTAACTTCTTTTTAGATTTCGTTGAACCTCATAATTAAATTTCCCTTTTACTTTTTTTAAGAGTCTCCTTGAATAAACGGAATTACCTCCCGATCATTTATAACAATATGATGTTAATTTCCCGAAAAAACTACATACCTTTTTCTCAATTTTCTGATCCGGCCAAACCAACTACAGCCTTTTCTCTTCTTTTTCAGTGGTCGCCGATCAGTTTGGGTAACCGCTGGAGGCCGCCATCTTCCACTCTACCTTTCTCTCCGCCACACAATTTGAAATTGTAATTTTTTTCAGGGCGATTTCGCATTATGAACGAGCTTCAGGCCGGATTTAAATTACTCGAGCAGCACGGATTTTCTGAATTAGATATTGAAGCTGTACGATTAAAATTAACATCTCATATATTGAAAAGAAAAAAATAACTATTTATAGAAGAGTTTAGTAGTAATATATAAGGTGAAAAATTTTAGTTAATATGAAAGTAAACGTATAGTTTTTTCAAAAAGGTAATAAATTTTAAATGGATAGAGGAACTTAGAAAATAATTAAATTAGTTAAAAAGCTCTACTTGTTTTAATAATATTTATATAAGTAGAAAGAGGTTGTGCGTACAAAAATCAAATTATTGACACGGAATCTTTAATTATTTTATAAATTAAAATTTTCCAGTAAATATCCTAGTTCTTGCTTTTAAAATTTCCTCTTCCAAGTTAAAAAATTTAAGTATCCTATACTAATTATACTATATATATAAAAAGTAGATCGGCGATTTGTTTACTCGTTACAATCCAGCGGTCTTATTTCTTACTCTTTTTGTCTCCCTCGTCCATTTGCTTTTTGATTTTTTGGCCTTCAAAAACGACGTGGTTTACTGGTGCATTGGTTTCTTCGTTTTGTTTTGTTATTTAAATTTATTATAAAAAGGAAAAAAAGAAAAAACCTGCGAGGCATTTCCTCTCGTGCTGTGCTTCTTGAAGCAGGCTTTTTATTTTTCTGCATTCTGCATTAATTTTTATTAAAAATGTTATTTATTTTTTCTTCTATTGCACTTTTAGTCACTGAAGTTATTGTTTTTCTCTATTTACTGGATAACGATGCCAGCAAACTAGTAGTGATTCCAGTATGCGTTTTATAAATCTTTCTAAATCACGTTTTTTTACTTAAATTAATTTAGGTCGGCATTCAATCACTAATCAATTTATGGAAACTAAAAAAAGCGTTGCGCCTGACCATCTCTATTTTTCCGTTTTCAATTTCTTTGGGCGAAGTTACTGCTGAGGAAGAAGATACTGAAGTTGCAGACGCCAAAGCCACTGGGTGAGCCAATCATTGTTTTTTAAACGATGAGTCACGGCTTTGCGATTAATGAAATATCTAGATTTACACAGATGTTGTTTTGTTATATTTGTTATATGTTAGTTGGATGATGAAAGCTTTGCTGCCGCTTATGTCCGGCTACGCTCTTTACTCTCTCTGGTTTGACGAGCACCGCGGATGGTACCTAAATAAACTACTAATTTGCACTTATTTTCCATCGGGGAACTTTTTTTTCTTTTATTTTTTTTGTTTGGTGCGAAAAGCACCGATAATTTTTATTAATGACTTACTAAGTTTCAACCGAATTGATTTAACATTTACTTTTTATCTTAATAGCTTATTTATACTTTTTACTGCGGAATGTAAAGGATAAGAGAGTTTTCTATAATTGTTTTTTTATACTTTTATTATTATTAATATATATCTATAATTTTTTTTTACTTATTTCAAGAATTTTTTTCTCTTTTTTTTTGTTTTTATTATTATCAAATACATAGTACCTATAACAACTTTACTTTACAATTTATTATATATCAGTTTTAATAACTGCCTATAAATTAAGATTGGGCCCTTTATGATCCGTTTTTCTTACTTGTGGTAGGTACTCGTGGATCCTCTCAACGCTGACTGGCTATATTTATCTGTTTGGGTTTATATTAATGCTTCCTCAATTGTTCATCAATTACCGAATGAAATCGGTGGCGCACCTGCCGTGGCGAGCGCTTACTTATAAAGCTTTTAATACTTTTATAGACGACGGTGAGTTTTTTTTTTTAAAAGAAAAAAGGACAAAAAAAAAAGCGCAAGGAATAGAAATTCCTTTCACAGTCGCATAAAAGATTGGGCGAAAAAAGGCGCCAAATTGGTCCTTAACAGTCCTGAGAGAACCAAATATAAGAGTTGGATTGAGAATTCCAATACTTTTTTTTGGATTATATGAATATTATACGTTTATAATAATGGCTATTTAGATTGGAATCAGTTCATTATCAGATTATATTAAATCTAAAGTAAATTTTAAAATTTTATATTTTTATCATTTTTTAGTAAAACTATTACTTAGCTGGTAATTTTTTATTAATAAAAGATTTATATTAACAAATTATATTATTTTTTTAATATATGTATAATTACTAATTTTTACTAATAAAGCTGACCATTTATACTTTTACTACAAAAATATTTAAAAAATTTAATTTTTTTTTAAAAATGCATTATTTTGTACTAAATTAACTGTATAAATCTTCAAACCACTATTAATAAAAACTTTTTAGTTTCTTTATTTTTGTTGAAGTTATTTATAAATAATATCAACTTTTTAATTTTATTATTAAATTTAGTTTTTTATTATATTTCATTAAATTATTAATTTTAAAATTTTTTTTTTAATTTTTTTAATTTATATGTTTGCATTTCAATAAAATTTTTACTAATTTTAATGACAACTGTTATAGGAAAATTATTATTATAACTTGTTCAAAAATAAATATATTTACATTTTTTTTTGTTGTATTTTTAAGTAATTTAGATTTATTTTTGTGTTATAAATTTGAATAATATTGCTTATTGTATAAAATTTATTCAAATTTTTACTACTTTTATAGACTATATGCGTTTTCTGTTATATAAATTTTTATTAACTTTATAATATCTTCATTAATGAATTGATTTTTTTTTTCTTTTTTTATTAAAAGAAATTTTTTATTAAATAATTTTGTTAGAAATTATATAAAACTTTAATTATATTCCCTTCTAAATATTTTTACAGGCGACTGCGAGCCTTTTAATATATTTGAAAGTTATATATCATTTATAAGTTCTTATAAAATATTGATTTATTTAAGCAAATTGTATTAATTATTTTCAATATTATTTTTATGTAATTGACAAATATAATTTTCAAATAATAAAATTATTTATAGGACTTCTAAATTTTTTTTAAAAAAAAAGAGAACTTAAAAGAAATTAATTAGTAATATTAATAAATTTAATATGAATTAGATTTTTTATTTCTCTTTAAATTACTTGAAGAATTTACATATATTTAATCAACTTTTTATTATGAATATTATATATTTTTTAAAACTTTCATTACTTTACAAAAAGAAGAATGCTTTTTTTATTAATAAAAATAAATTTTTACACAAATTTTATAATTATAATTTTTTTTATAGTAAGAAAGTTATAAAATGTATTTTATAAGTAAATCTGAGAAAAATACAATATTCCCGATTTTGCGTTTGTTATAAAAAGATGATATTTTATTTTTTTTTAAGTTGATTTCACTAGGTTTCGAAAACTTGTATATAATAGGAAGTAAAGTAGTATAACATAGGTAATATAAAGTATATTATAGACAATAAAGTGATATAATATAGGTAAGTCGAATTAAATTTATTTGATTATCATAAATCCCACCGCACAACAAACAGAAAAAAAAAATACCTGCAGCACGTGCGCGAGCCCGACTTATGTAATCACTTGTGCACTGCCCTTGCGCATTACCTTATTATAAACAAATTTATTTAAATTCCTTGTTGTTACCTTTAATATTGAAATAATAAATTTAAATTAGTTTTTCATTTGTTATCAAAATGCTAATTTATATTCGTTATTCTTTTTGCTATACCAATTTTTAATGCAAATTAATTATTGTTACTCTTTGCTTATTAAAGTGATACAAGATTTATTATAAGAGTCCAATATTAGTTATAAAAGTTTATTATATAAATGATAGCGAATTTATTTTCACTGCTATTTTGCTTATTCACTTTATACAAAATCTTTTATGAAAATTAATTTCATTATTTTTCATGTTTATTATAAAAATATTAAATCTACTTATTTGCTTATTTAAGTGATACAAAACTTATTAAAAAGATACAATTAGTTTTTGCGTTTATTATAAAAATGCCAACGATTTATTTTCACAACTTTTTTTGCTAATTCACTATACAAAATTTTTTATGAATATTAATTTCATTATTTTTCCTGTCTATTATAAGAAAGCCAACTATTTATTTCGTTACCCTTTTTTCTTGTTTAACTTGATACCAATTTCTTATGAAAATTTAATTTCATTAGTATCATGTTTGTTATAAAAAAAAGCCAGCGATCTATTTTCACTACTTTTTTTTTGCTTATTCACTTAATACAAGTTTTTTTATGAAAAAAATTTCAATAGTTTTTGCGTTTATCATAAAAATGCCGATGATGCACCGACTGGCTTGCTTCCGCGATGACATTGTTTTCTTCTGCTTTTTGTATCAGTTATGGATATACCCAGTCGACCACTCCCGCATAAACGAGTTTGGCGTTTCCGGTAATAATATTAAATAAAATAATTTGTAATTTTTTTTTAATATAAATTCTTCTTTAAAAAATTTTGATTTTGAGTTTTTTTCGTAAAATAAATTTATAAATTTGTGATAAAAACTTATGTATAAAATTTTATTAAAAATAATAAACTTTTTAGGGTTATTTGGATTTAACATTTTTTTAAGATGAAGTTTTGAAATTTTATTTTTTGATTATATTTTTATGAAAATTTATTAAAATTGTAGTAGAAATTTATGTTAATATTTTTTTATTATTAAACTAATTTATTTTACTTATTGAGTAATTAAAAAGGTGATGATAAATTTATAGTGACCTTTTTCATAATACTTTTTTTAAATATATATTATATAAATATTTGAAATGACTTCAATAAATTTTCTTAAAAATTTTTTTTAAAACCGCTAAAATATATATAAATTTTTCAATATAAAAAAAAGTTTCTATAAAATATTTTTATTGTTACTAACCTTTCTTCTTCGCCATAGATTTATTTATATTTATAGTATCTTTTAAATAATAATCTCCAACTATAACTATAATTATTAATTATACTACATTTTTCACTTTTTATGTATAAATAATATTTTATAATAATAACTAATATTTGGTTAAGTTTTATTATATAACTTTAGACGTATTATATATTTTTTAATAAAATATCATAGTTGGTAACGTTAGAAACTTTTTAATAGAATAATAGTTATATCAATAGTAACCACTAAAATTCGAGTTTACTAATTCTAGCCAGTAAAATGACGCATTTCATTATTATTTTAATAAGACCCAATCAAAAAGTTTCGTCAACAATAATAATTTTTAAAATAATAAGATCTTCGTTTTATACTATTATTATGCTTGGATTTATTTTTTTAATTTTTAATTTTTAAATTAATATTGTGTAGGAGAAGATCTTGGGCTCTCTAATAAGAAAAAAATCAACGAAAAAGTTGAATCTGAGAAACATTCTGACGCCTGTAAAAGTAGTAGTAGCGATTCTCTTTTGAGAAAACGCAATAAGGCAGCATAAAATTTAAATAAATCAATATATATAATTTTTACTTTTATTTTGAGATTTACTTAAGGGAATTTTTTTTAACAGATATCTATCTATATTATTATTATTATAAAATGTTACTATAGCTGTATTAAATTTGTATAAATTTACTTTAATTTTTTGCTTCAATTTTTAAAGAATTTTACATGTTTGGAAAATAATTTCTATAAAAGATTTATATTATTTATTATTATCATTAAAAAGTGCAAATCTTTACTTTGTACGATCAATTATACTATAAATTATTACTTGACCATCTCTAAAGAAAATGCAATAAAGTGGGATAAATCTCAAACAAATCTATTTTTTAATTTTTTACTTTTTTTTTAAAAGAGTTCTACTTATTTGGAAACTTTTTTTGTTGTAGATTTATATTGCTTTTTTACAATCCAATATATATTTTTTTATTTTCGTCCACGAAGTTAATAAGAAAATGGAGAAGCAGAGAATTTCATTGAAATGTTTTGAAAAAAAGTAAAAGTTAAATAAAAACTCCAAATATTATAGGCTATTAAAAAATGTTTAACTAAAATATCTATAAAATATTTAGGATTATAACTTCATTTAATTTTTAATTTTTATTTTTTTTCCTTGAAAAATTTCATGTTTACCTCACAACTGTTAAGGAAACTTATTTTCATATCTTTATTAATATTGAAGTACATAATTATATAAATTTTATAATATTTTTTACTCTTTATTGTACGTTGTTTCGTAAAAAAAAGTATAAATTCTATAATTGTTTATGTACGAACCACTTAATAGTTGAGTAAAAATATTTTTTAAAACAAAAAAGATGGTTGAAGCGTTAAGTTTATTCTCTAAATTTGTTTCTGTTAACGTAAATTTATTTTTCCTTAAAAATGTTTAGTTTACTTTGCGTCAATTTATAGTATATTGTAAAAAAAAAATTTATACGGCAAAATTTTGAGAATCCACGACTTTCGCCTTTTTTCTTTCCGCTGATATGCTTTCCTACTCTTCTTTTTGTTACTCTATTATGTTGATAATCTGAATAATTTATTCTAATTGATAAATTTATAGTTTATTTAACTCTCTTTTATTAAGACTTTCACTTTTCGAAACGTTCACGAGTGAGATGGTTTATTTAAGTGTACCGGGGACAATTATAAAATTATTCATATTACGATTTATTTATGAAGTATTAGCTTACCTAAAACACTTTTTATCAATAGAGAAAAACTTTTAAGATACCCTATTTTTAGTGCCATAGTTGTTAAACTTTCCACCGACTCTTCAAAAGTTAACAGTTTTTTTAAAGTGACTACAAAGTTTTTATGCCTTTGGCAAGTATTACGATATTTCTTTTGTTTAAGATTTACTTTGACTAATTTCTAAAAAAAAAGTCTGTGTATAAAAATATTGGTTAAACTAATTTAAGCTCAAATAAATTAAATATGTTTACGGGTAAGCCATTACCAAACGTGCGTTTGTTTAATTTATTGTTCTATACCAAGTCGTAAAGAACTTAAAATATAATTTTTATAATTTTAGCAGTAGGAAAGATTTCTTTTATACGCTAAAAGTTGTAGTGGTTCATCTATTTAATCAATAATTTTTATGCGTTAAGTATATATTATATATATTTTGCGTTAGAAAAAAATAATGTAAGATTGTAAACCAATTTAAAATTAATAATTGGAGGGTATAGTAAAGTGAATTGTTTAAATTTAAAGTTTACTTATTTATTTCATTTTTTTAAACTTAAATATTGTTTCTTTATATTTTGTAGGTTTGAAATAATATATTCATAACTCAATTTCCACCTTGCTTAACGCGTATTGAATACTTAAAGCACGTTCAATCAAACAATTGTTTTTTTGAAGCTAAAAAGTTAGGAAGGTCTTTAAATATATTATGTTTGTTTCATTACTGTTACAAGCTTAAAGCTAGGTTAAACATAATAACTAACTTCTTGTAAATTGTAAAAAGTTTAAATCTAATATACTACCATCAAAACCATTAAAGATTGGGTCTTCTAGACTTTGGTACTGTCTTGTGTCTTTGTCTCTTGTATCCGCTGCTAGTGCGGAGCGGCACGTAATAGTATCGATATTATAGTACTGGATACTAGTGCTACATATATAAGCTGGTGATCCCTCTACAACCACCAGTATGCCATACCGTTCTTTACAAATAGTAATTATCTTATTAGCAACTCTGAAATAAACAAATCTCTTAATAAAGTATGCGCCTTTATTATATGTATCATTAATAGCTAGGGGGGGGTAATTTAGAAAGATTTTTGTAAATATTGATGGCTTTAAGATTTAAATAAAGTTATGTACATAAAAATATAAAGCCGTCCTTTGTTATAACAAAACGATTTTAAAACAAAAAAAAATTCTAATTAGAGTTGTACCACTAACGAGGTTAATAACATAAATTGTGCGACGATGTAAGTTTAATATTAAAATACTTCCGATAAAGCTTGTTGAGGGCATAAAAATAATTATTGTTAATAATAATCAAAAACTAACCACTTCTTTTTATGCTGTAAACTAAAAACTAAAGTAACTAATAAAGACTATTTTGTAGTAAAAGTAACAATGAAAACTAGTTAATTTTCATTTAACGAAACTTTTTGCCGATCTTTTTTTTTAGTTCGCCCATCGAATAGTAATTGGTCAATACTTGGGATTTATTGGCTGCCAGCGGGATGATTAGCGCTAAATTTGTTTTAAATTAGTTTTCGTGATTCGGAAAAGTTCGATTGCTTATTCAAAAAGTTTAGAAGTGTAACTTGTCTGAGTAAAAATGTCGAACCTTGGGTTTGCTAATCTTCCTGCTCAGATTCATAGAAAGTCTGTAAAAAAAGGATTTGAGTTTTCTTTAATGGTAAGATGAATTTAAGAGAATTGCGTTATCTATACAATTTATTCACTATAGATTATGGGCGAGGCCGGGTTAGGTAAGACAACTTTTGTAAACTCACTTTTTCAACAAAACTTTGGAGAGGATAAAGAATATAAGACGGCTGGTTATTTATTTTGTTTATCGCTTCTTGCCTAGATTTAAAATTTTTAAGACTGGCTTAAAAGAGCAAAGGATGGAACCCAATTCATCTATTCGCGTAGTCGAGCGAGAACTTCTGGATCAACAAGTAAAGCTGAAACTTACGATATTAGATATTGTGGGATTTGCAGGTAATTTGGTGGTATAAATATGATCCTCATCTACAGAAAAATTGTAGCTTTTTACTAGTTATTGCCATAATCTAGTACTTTTTTTTTAAAAAAATTGTTTTATACTTAATACCTTCAAACATCTACAAAAACGTATAATTCTATTTTTATAATAAAAAAGATGCTGTGGACAACACGAACACTTGGTCACCGGCTTATGAATATATTGTAAGAAAACTAGACGAGTATCTCGAGCAAGAAGGGAAGGTAAAGCGATCGAAAATCGTAGACAATCGCGTTGATGCTCTTTGCTACTTCATATCTCCAAACTCCAACGGCTTGCGTCCTTTAGACGTTACAGGTTATAGTCGAATAATACCTTTTCATGTGCGTGCTTCTTTTATTTCACTGTCATATTTTATTATTTCGAATGCGTGGCTCAGTAACTATTATTATTTTATTATTTATTATTATTATTTCTTGGGTGTGACTCAGTTTTTGTATGATATATTATTTATCATCGTTATTATTTTGTGTAATTTTAAATATTAATTATTATTTCTTGTGCGTGGCTCACTATTACACAAAAATATGAAATAACTACTACCTTATGTTTTTTAGTAGATTATAATTTCATCAATAAAGTAATATCTTTTCTTTTCTTTTTTTAACTTTGCCTTAATTAATTTTACTTCAGTTTTTTTAAAATTTTTTTTTTGGACTATATATAAATTAACAAAATCTTTTTTAAATCCTTTTATTTTGAAATCTAAACAAAATAACGAAAAAAAATTTTTATACCCTTTTTTAGTCTGTTAATTACCGTGATTATTTATTTTTTCTTTTTTTAGTATTCTATATTTTATGGAACGTAAATATTTTTTAAAACTAAATTTAATCCTTTTTTCAGTTTTGTATCAATTTATCGTAAATGTTTTAAATTATTCTTTAAATCCCTTTTTTAAGTTATTATTTCAACGTATTTATTTATTAATTTTTTTTTAATCTTTTTTAGGTTTTTTTAAATAAAAATAATTTATATTTCAATTAATAACTACAGCTCTCAAAAAGCTCCACAATCTAGTTAATATTATACCGCTTATTGCCAAGGCGGATACCTTAACGAAATCCGAAATAGGCGCTCTGAAGCACAAAGTGATGGAGGACATTTTTAAGCACAACATAAAGATTTACTCAATGCCTTGTAAGTTATAGTAAACTTGCTATTCAAATTTATATTTAAAATTCTAATTTTTAATTTTTTATATTTAAAAATTTTTATAATTTTTATTTAATTTCATTTTATTATATTTTATAAAAGATTTTCATTTTAATGCTATTAAAATTTGTCTTGTGAGATTTAGTAAAATCGCTAATCATTTTTGTTTAAACTAGTTTTAATATTTATAAATAAAAATTTTCCTTTTTTGAAAACGTTAATTTTTTATAAATTCGAAATTTAATTTTATTATTTTATTAGATAATATATATCATTTTCTCTTTTTTTGTATTATAAATTTATATTCAAAAAATTTTATTGTAGTTTTTTATTTATATTAATTTATGCTTTGTATTTCTTTTTTTTTAATTTTATCTTTAATTATCTTATATACATTCTATTAAATATAATTTTTTTTAGTTATTTTTTAATAAAAAATGCCATGAAAGATTTAGTTAAGTGGCTATACTTTTTTGCATAAATTAACTTTGAAAAGGATTATTTAAATTAATCATTTAAGTTGCCCTTTAATTTTAACAAAAATACTTTTAGTTCCTTTTTGTAATTTCATTATATCAATATACTTTTAAATGTTTTTCAAAATGTTTTTTATATAAAGATATGCTTTTACGATTTAGTAAAGTTGCAATTTTTTGGTTTAAATTGTTATTCTTAATTTTTAGTTAATACAATTTATTTTTAATTGTTTAATAATTTTAATTATTTATATTTATAACTGCTTTTTAATTATATTAAAATCTGCTTTGTATGATTTAGTAAAGTCCCTACTTTTTTGTTTAAATTTACCATCTTTAATTATTATTATATTTTTTTTAAAATTTTATTTTATAAAATTCAAATACAACGCATGATTATTTTTTACTATATTTATGTAAAAATTGACTTGAATTGGATTGATTCGTTTTAGTAAAGTTGCTATTTTTCTATATAAAACTTTTAAATTTATAAATTAAAATTTTCTATATATTTAACTTAAAATTTTAAACTTTCGAAGTTTTTTTTAACTATTCGGATTTATTTCTAATTTGTTAAAATATTTTATAATATACTTTTTGTTAATTTATATTAATATGCCTTGTAAGCTTTGGTAACGTAGCTATTCTTTTTGAGTATAAATATAACTTAATTTAATTAATTAATTAAGTTATTAATTTTTAATTTCAGTAGTAATATTTTATTTTCGTTATTTTTCTATTAAAATTTTTTTATAATTGCTAATCGTTTTACCTTATTCTGCGTTGGAAAAAAAAACTTATATAGTTGACAGCGATGATGATGACGTAAGCACCACTTCCGCTAATGTACCGATGCCGTACGCTGTCGTCAGTAGTAATTCAAAGATCCGCGTGGGCGGGAAAGAGGTTATACGGATAATTATTAATTTTAAATTGTTATGAAGCAAATCAGCCAAATCGTGTGATGTAAAGATGTTATTGTAGTAAAATTAAAAAATGATTGATTGAAATTATTTTTTATATAATATGAATAATAACAGTCAAAGCGAATTTTTTTTAATTTCTTTTTAATTTTTTTTGTGCGTGACATTTTACTTAAATGCGTAAACGTAAAAATTTATTAAAGGTTTACGGTCGGCAATACACGTGGGGAGCCGTGGAAATTGAAAATGACGAACACTGCGATTTTAATACTGTTGAGCACTTTTTTTTCTGATCAGCATTTTTCTAAATTATAATTATTATGAAATCTTTCAGGTGCGCAACATTTTGGTCCGCCACGGATTGCACGATCTCAAGGAACGCACCAACGATTTATACGAGGATTACCGAGCTTTTAAGCTAAATACAGCAGAATAGCCAATTAAAATAATGATGGTTTTATAAAAATAAAAAAAATTTCTACGTTTGTTTATAAATTCGGAACTTTCTGCTCGCTTATGTGATTAAAAAAAATAATTTTCTTTTTAAAAAAACGAATTATAATTAATGGCAAATTGGTTTTTCATAAATCAGCTGAACTTTCAGCTTCGGCAGTTTTGAAAAGGAAATCACTTTTCCGAACAAATTTTTTTTCTAAAAAAAAAAAAATGGAAGTTATAAATTTTTATATAAAATAAATTTAGAATATAGTCCGCAGCGCCATGGGCGCTAGTAATAGTTATACTCATTTTAAATGACTATTCAGTCTACAAAATCCAATACAATATAAATATTTTAAAAAAAAAATTACTTTCGCAGTAATTTATTATTTTAGCCCACAATTTATTTTTCTGTAAATGTTTAAGAGATCCGAAAATGAGAAGATGTCTATTAAAAAATTGTATTACAAATTTTATTATAAATTTTTTTTAAAAAAAAATAAAAATAAATTTAGTTTGCTAGCGGACCGCTTTGCTCTGGTTAAGGCCACGTTCACTCGTCTTTCATTTTCCAGAAAAGTATAATCCGAAGAGATCCGCACGGTAGAAAGTAAAATCACTTCTCTTTCGCCGCCTCGCCAAAAAAAAAAATCTTTAGTAAAAATAAAAATATTAAAGTTAGAATGCGAATTACCTTGAAACGCATCGACAGTGGAGATCATGACGGGCTGCTGGCAAGATTCACCGTAAATTTCTTGAATGCTTATTAGAATTCACATAAAAAACAATGAAAGAAAAAAGTAGCATCAAGTAAATGTAAAAAATTTATATTAATAATAATTATACTTTTTTAATTGATCAAAAGTTTGTAATAATAATTCTGTTATACATAATAGAGCAGTTTTTTTTAGTAAATTAATAGTAAAAATATAAATTATTGAATAAAAATAAATTTATATTTTTTAATATCTTTAATAGACTTATTAATGACATAAACAATTTTGAAGAAAAAAAGTATAAAAGCTATTAAAAAAAAAAAAATCTTCGAAGTTTTGTAGTAAAATTATATTAAAAACTGCTTTTGAATTATTTAACATTTAAATCAAATAACCAAAAAAAATTTTACTAAATCAGAATTAAAAAATTAATAATTTTTAAAAAAATTTATATAAGAATTTTAAAAAAGCAAACAGAAATCTTTAAAACAAAATTGCAAATTTAATAACCAAAAAAAATTATTAAATTTTTTTTTTAAAAAGTAATTATAAATCTTCAAAACTAATATAATCAAAAAACTAATAAAAAATTTATAAAACCAGAATTAAAAAATTCTTAATTTATTACCAGATTTACATATTTAATAATACCTCAAAAATTTATTTAAAATAAAAATTAATTACAAATTTGTTTAACATTAAAAGTAAAAAGATCCAAATTTCTCATTTTTATATAAAAAATGAGTAAATCCAGATTACCAGCGAGACTGGCTTTTATAGAGAGAAATAACGCCGATCTCAGCAGTGGAGAGCCCAAAGACAACCAAACTATAATAAATAATTTTAATAATTGATTATAAATTATTTTCTTAAAAAAAAAGCGGAAGCAAAAAAAAAACCGCTTGAGGGCTTCACTAATGACGTGAGCCTCTTTAAGGTTTTTATAACTTCCAGTTGGATCTCGAATTTCCTGACTAACAAATCAAAATAATTTATTGTTCTTTGCATATAAAAAATTTACTGTATCATAATTTTTAAATGTTCATAAAAAATTTTAACAAAAAATATTAATTAAATATTAATAATTACTAGAAGTAAAATTTTATTTAGAAAAATATTTGAGAAAAAAATAATTTTATATAATTTTATAAAAAACTTGATAACTTTTTAGATTACGTCAATAATTTTAGATATTTTTTAACTTCTTTTTAATTATTTATTAAATTTAAGAAATTAATTAATTTTTTTTAGTTCAGTATTAAAATTTAAATATATCTAAAATTTACATTTTACTGAGATTTTCTTGTGCTGAGTAGTTTTTTATAAGCTCGTAAAAAAATTTTAAAAATAATAAAAAGTTAGAAAATAAAATAAAAAAATACAACTTAAAAAAAATTAGAGACTTGGCTTCGACGTCCACAAACAGCAAACAAGGAAGTTCCTCGAGTAAAGGAACTCTTTCCGCACTGCTAATCCCGCTCACCACTTGCGAGTCGTAAAAAAGATCGCTGGCGAGACGAGAAATTTCAGGATGACACCTGGACAATATCGAAATAATTTATTCACGGGTAAAAATCTTTTAGGGAATTAAAAATAATAAAATTTATGAAAAGTAAAAATTAAAAAGTAAACTTTTGTTTTAAAATAACAAAAAAAACTCTTAATAAATTTTTTGTTGTAAACTGAGTAAATAAATATAAAATTGATGACCACATAAAAAAAAGAATACATAATTATTATAAAATTGTTATCATAGTCAAAAAATAAGAAAAAAGTAAGCAATAACATTAAGATTTCAAAAAAGAATAGTTTAAAAAAAAACTATAATGAAAATAGCAAAAATTATATAACCTTAAAAAACTTCAAAATGCTTAAATACAACTTAAATAATTCAAAAAGTTGTAATAAAAACTAAGTGTGCACAGTAAAATATTTAGACCAGAAAAATTACAGAAAGGAAATCGGCAAATAGTAAAAAGTTAGTAGGAAAAATAATATAATTTACAGTCTTTATATAATGTATAAAATTAATAAATTAAAAAAATGAAATAAAAAACATGTAAATCAAATGAAAATAGAAAGAAATGGAGGATTCATTATTTCTTGTGGTTACTGTTGGCGCCAGAAAATCATCCAGTTATAAACAAAAAAAAACAGCCGCTGGTTTATTCACGTTTTAATATTAATAAAATATGAATATAAAAATTAAAATACGTTCTAGTAATTAATAAATAAATTAAAATAACAAAAATTATAATGAAAGTAGTAAGAATTTAATGAATTTATGAATTAAAACAGGAAAAACTTAATATAAAAATCAGAAAATTATTATTATTAAGTCGGTAAAGAAGCCATAAAGAGCAGACCTGTACTGCGTTTTTAGAAAAATCTTCTCGTAGCCACATGCTAAAAGGCGTTCAAAAAGTGTGAATTCCAGATCTCGAAAAAAATTTTAATTAAAACAATATAATTTATTTATAAAAATAATGAATTTTTAAAAGTAATTAAAAAAACTTAATCTGCTTAAATAAAAGTATAATTTAATTAAGTTTAAAAAATATAAAAATATTTTCTGAATTTTTTATATTTTGAATATTTTTAAAGTTATAATAAAAATATTTTAAAATAAAATTAATATAATACATAAAAAATTTGTAAATCACTATTAACTTAAACTTTTTATATAAAAATCTAAAAATAAATACTACCTAAATAAAAGTAGAAAGTTAATAAATTATACAATAAAAATAATATTACACTAAAAAGTTATAGATTTAAATTATAAAAAAAATTATATATTATATATTTTAATAAAAAAATTTTATTATATAATTTTAAAAAAATATATATTTATTAAACAAATTTATAAAAAAATTAGTAGAATTATATATAACGAGTGAATAAATTAATTCTATTAAAAAGTGAAAAAGTGAAATCTATGTAATTATAAAAATTATTTGTTTATATTTTAATAAAAAAAAATTTAGTAAAAGCCTTTTAAAGAATATTATTAATTTTATAAAGCTTTAGTATTTGATATAAACTTAATAAATATATTTATTAATAGTTTACTATAAAAAATCTTAAAGCATATAATTATAGGTTTGCCTAATGCTAAAAATATCTTCAAAAAATTTCTAATTCAGTTAAATTAATTTTTATATTACTAATCATGAAAATAGGAAAAAAATAGTTATCAATTATCAATATAAAACTTAATTGTTTTAAAAATATTAAGTAAATTTTAGAAGTTTATATAAAAGTTAAAATAAATCTTTGTATTATTTAAATTTTTATCAAAAAAATCTTAATTGCTTTAAAGATATTAAATAAATTTTAAAAAGTTTAAATAAAATTTATAATAATTTTTTAAATGTTACTTAAAATTTATAATATAAACTTAATTTTTGGAAATTATTAAATAAAATTATAAAAGTTTAAATAAACAATTAACTTTATAATGAAATTAAAATAATTATTTATACGTTATTTCAAGCTTGTTATATAAATCTTAATTGTTTAATAATATTAAATAAATTATAACGTTTAAATAAAAAAAAGAAATTTACAGTAAAATAAATGGTTTATAGTGTTTTTATTATAAAAATCAAAATTTTTTTTTTTATATCAAATAAATTATTAAAGTATAAATAAAAAATTAACTTTACAATAAAATTATAATAATTTTTTTAATGCAACTTATATTCCTATTAATGTAAAATCTATAAGACTGTTTACAATATTAAATGTTAATAGAGATAATTATAAATAAAATTTAAAAGTTTTCACAAAAGTAAAAAAGTAAAAATTTTAGTAGAAAACTAAAAGGATTTCAAAATTATATAACAAAATTTATAGATATTATAAAAAAAGTTTAAATTTACTACTAGATATTAATATATAAATAAAATAAATTTTGGAATTAATATATTTTCTGAACTATATATATATTTTTATTTTAAGTATAAAAAAAAGTATTAAAAATAAATTTTATTACAGGCAACAAGTAAAAAAATGTGTTATAATAACATAAAAAGTCTGAAGAGTTATAGAAAAAAAATTTATATTGAAGGCAATAAATAAAAAAAATTATAATTGGGAAGTTTAAATGAAAAATACCAAAAATTATTATTTACAAAATAATAAATGAATGTTGAAAACTATTTAAGTTTAATTAATAAAATATTTTATTAATTAAATTTGTTAAAAGATAAATATGAAATATAAAATTATTATAAATATTTTAAAACTAAAATTTTTTATCATAATAAAATTTTATTAATTTTATAACATTTTAAAACATTTTAATAAAAAAATTTACTTTAATTAAAAAATTATAGAAAAAAATTGTAACACTTGGCGTTAAGAGATTAAAAAAACAAATACTCACTAAAAAGTAAATTTACAAGAAAATTGAAATATTATATCGCTTAAAAAAAATTATATAATAAAAAAAAACTTTTAAAACTGCTCGCGTGATCGACTGCCGTAATGGTGGGCGGAAGCTGCTTCGGATCGCCCACTAAAATCTAAGGATAACCACGACACAAACAATCACGGCTCAAAAGAAACAGAGAGGAGCAACCAGTTTGTTGCAATGGAAACGGGCTATGGACAAGCAGGAGAGCGGCTCGGTGATTTGGCTACATTCGTCGAGAATTATAATCTATCCAACAAAAAGGACCATTAAAATTTTTGTCATTAAAAAATTGTAATAAAGTGCAAAGCCAACCGGAAAAGAAAAACCATTTAAACAGGGAAAGCAGCTAGCCAGACACGTGACTCCCACCACGCGCACCTTCAAGACTTTTTGTTCATTTTCTTTTTTCTGTACTTTTTGTAGAGTTTGCCGGACATATTCCCGATCTTCCCGGGAAAGCGAGTCTAGTAATCAACGGTCAATGGTGACCAGGAACACATAATAAAAACCAATAAGAAGGGGCTAACCGTCCTTTAGCATGGCTTTCAAATCAGCAATGTCCTGCGAGGAAGTGTGCAAGCTGAGTGGGAGAATTCGCTTAGCAATCTTCCGCATGCTCCCTACCCGCACAAAGCCATCAAAGTCCAGTGCCAGTAGTGATAGAAGAATGCGGTCCACGGCCACGTTATTGGCTGAGCACAGCATAATTTTCCAGG
This sequence comes from Zophobas morio, assembly GCF_036711695.1. Classification (NCBI taxonomy): domain Eukaryota; kingdom Metazoa; phylum Arthropoda; class Insecta; order Coleoptera; family Tenebrionidae; genus Zophobas; species Zophobas morio. The sequence continues at coordinate 222,690 of NW_026972649.1, forward strand.
GAGGCCCTAACAACTTCGGGCGGTGCTCTGCAATAAAAATAATGAAATTAATTTTAAAAAAAATTAATATCTTTTATTTTATTTTATTAATAAAAAAAAAAGTTGGAAAGGGTTTATCCCTTATTATTTATAATAAATTTTTATATTATACAAAAGAAAATATTTTTAATATTATTGCTTGCTTATTAATATAAAATAAAATAGAAATAATAAGTTTTTCCCATTTTATTACAAAAACTAATTAAACTTATAATATTTATCTTTTTTTATTCGTTGGTTATACACAACATAATACTTCATTATTCACCAAATTTCTTTTTATAATAATAAAAAGGAGTACTAAAAAACTTGAAACATTTTTAAAATTAGTTTTTTATTGAACTATTGAAAGTATTGATATGCATAATTATTTTCTGTTTATTTATTTAATAATTCAAGGAATAATTAATATTTACTAACTATATTTATATTAATAATAATAAAAATGGAAATGAGTTCGTTAAAAAACATAATTTCTTCGTAATAATTAGTTTTTTATAGACTGTTATAAGTATTAACATTTAAAATTATTTTGAAGTTAATATAATTAAAATAATGTACTATTATTTACTAAATTTATATTAATAATCGTTATAAATTTTAAATTTTTTTTTTAAACTGGTTTTCATTACTTACACATGTAATATTGATTCCAAAAGTTTATTGAGTGTTTTTTTTGAGAATACTATTTAATTAAATTATTACTATTAATAATTACAAGTCAAGTTATTAACTGTTTATCATCACTATAAAATACAAATTAGGACCATCACTTTTTATATTCACTTGTTAGTAGTGAGAACTATTAACATACAGCTTAGCATTAATTGGTTAATGTGTTAGTTCTTTTTTTAGCTTGACACTGTATAATAATAAAAAATGTCTTATATAAGTATAATATATATTATTTAACACTAAGAAATTATATATTATTTATTAAACTATTCCGTTTATCACTACACAAAATCTAGACCAGCCCGTACACAGCAGGCAACCTAAAACAACAAGAGAAAGAGAAAAGAGGAAGCCATAAAAAACTTAGTCTTCTATGTGACCTTTATATATTTACCCTAACCCTTAACCATCACTCCCTATAGCTACAAATAAAAAAAGTAAAAATATATAAAACATGTATGTTAACAATTATTTTTATAAAGATTGGTCGATTTTTAAAAATGAAAAAAAAACTATTCAAATAGCTAAATTTTATTTTAGTATCCACTAAATGCTTGTCTTTTAATTAATTGGTTGCGTTTGAATAATTCTCAATCATTTATTGGTTGCTAATTACAATAAAAAAACTGACACAATTCAAAAAATTCTGTGTAAATATAAATAATAAATAATTAGTAATAACCGGTGATAATATAAATAAAATATATTACATATATAATAAAAATTAATATTAGCATAATTAGATATGAAATAAAAAAGTATTGTACAATGTTCATAGAAAAATTGAATTATTTTGATTAAATAAAAATATATAAACTAAATGAATCCAAAATTATAGAATACTAAAAAATTTAGACCCAAATCAAACAGTTCCACTAGAAAAAGTACCATTACTGCAAGAAGAAAACTTTTCCCTGCCGATAAAAAAAATCTTTGTTTAGTTAGGATTTATATATATATTAACTTCGCTGTATAATAATAATAACTAAACGAAGAAAAAGTATTACCAGCCCCAAAAACGCCGTGGATAAGCAGAATAGGGACAGAGACGGGGTTGTCCATCTTGGAAAAAAAAAGTATTTTACAATGCTTTTTCCTAACAAAATTGTTGGATAGCTCACACCATGTCTGCCAGCCTTTTCAGAGCCAATGATTGGTCGTTGTTAAGTGCATATCTACACTCACAAAAATAAGGAATTTTTTTTACATTTTTTTATATTTTTTTTTGCCAACAAAAGAAACCCTAACTTAGTTATAAAAGACTCAACCAACTCAAACTTTTGAGACACAGATATGTGCAGGGTCCGCGTGGGTGTGCCGCTCTCTTAAATGGAGTCAAATTAGCATAGATAGGAACACTAAAAAGCCCAGGCTGAGAGCCACATACGCGTCTGCCGGCCTAAAAGAAAGTCATAAATGGGACAAGTGGTAGAGTCCCCCATGTGGCGGCTTAAGTTTTCGTAACATTGCACTTCTGTACTAGCGTGGCAGACACGAATCGCGTGCACGGGTTCTCCGTTGGAAAAAGGCGAGTTTCCCAGTAAAGCAAGCTCCACCTGCTCATGCAAAACATTGAGCAGACGAACAAACCACGTGGTTTGAGGTGACAGGAATGACCTCGCCCTCGAGGGTTGGCCCGAAAAAGGTGCTCAGCCCAAAGCAGCAGGAAGAGAACCGCAGATCTTTAGAGAGAGCCCACAAATCTTGCTTACTGTAAGTTTCTATGATCATCGATTTTTTTTTTTCAAAAATTTATTGTAAGAAAAATAATGAACCAAGAAAAAAAAGAGTGTAAAAAAAGCTTTACTGGAAGAAAGTTTTCTGGAGAGACGCAATTTGATTAAATTACTGGAGAAGCCCTGGAATATTATATTATTTAAATAATAAAATAAGAAAAAAAGTAATAAAAGCTTACGTGCTTTGAAATTTGCACTTCAGAATTTCCATAAAACTCCACTTTTTTATTCATGCAAAATTGTTCAAACTCGCTTAACTATTATGAAATATATAAATATAAAAACAAATCTTTTGTGATGAGCGAAACAGTGAATTAAGAAAAAAAACTTTATTTTTCGTTAAAGTTTAAAAAAAATTAAAATAAATTAATGGCGCTTTAAAATTTCTTTGTAAACTTTTTAAAAAACTTACCTTGTGAATTTCCTTTAAATTATAATTGACTTTTTTCGAAAGATCGTAAGTAGAGTCGTCTTCCCACTTTTAAAGAAAAAAGAAAATTTATTATTAATAAATAGAAAAGAGAAAGAAACTAAATTATTAACTAACCTGGAAAAAATTGCAATTACTTCTAGATGAACTACAAGCAAAAAAACCTTTTCCTTTGTTAGGGCCTTCTTTTTTCACAAAAAATAATTTGGTCTACAAAATTTCAATTAAAAAAAATTTGTTCGACTGCAAATAAATAATTAAAAAAACTTTTCCATGCTCGCAAAATGGAATCTTTTCTGACTTGATTGCTGAATTAATTAAATCTACTCCTAAAGATGGTGAGAAATCTACACTTGAGAGGATCTTTCACAAAGAAAATATTTAAAAAGCAAAATTAGTGATAAGGGCGGAACCTCGTGGTAAATCCGAGCAGTTTTATAAGTCACAAAATTGAGGTAATCACGCAGGATGTTACAATAAGTTTGCTGGTACTGAAAAAAACTTTGATAAAAATTAAAATTAAAAATTAAAATATGTTCAATACGACACCAGCGAGAAATTAATCCTATAAAAACAATAAAAATAAAAGTTGTTATAAATTTTTATTTAATTGAGTAATAGAAAAATTTAAGCAAAACATTCACTTGAAAATATAATTGGACCTCTCAAAATGCAAAGCTAAAGGAGAAGGCAGAGGAGGTCCTCTAGCAATTAGATTTTTGTCGGGAAAGCAAAGCGCGAGATCATGAGGGCTAAAGCCTACGAGGCTTTAGCAGATTTATTAATTATTAAAGAGCAAAAGATTAAAAACTAATTAGCAAAACTTATTATTGTGGATCACTTCAGAATTATCCAACGAGCAAGTAATCGTTGATTTTTCTGTACGACACGCTTTATTTATAGATTTAAAAATATATTATAGAAAACATTTACCTTTCGAATAGCCAAACAAGGAGAGAACTTCGGCATCACTTCGAGGTGTTTGTAATTTCTGGTTACTCGTTTTCTGCGAGAAAATTTTATTTAATAATTTCCTAAAATAATCTAAACTTTGTAAAAAAAAAATTATTGCGAAGCGCAGAAGACTAACTCTTGTTGGATCCTCAAGATGATGTCTCTTGCTTAACTGACTCTCTTCTGAAGGCATAACTGTATTATAGCTATAATTCGTAGAAACCAGAGATTTAGGTATAAAAAACGGTTTTCTTTTAGAAATTTTAGAAGTGTGACTATGTTGCACATTCTTCTCGGTATTAATAATTTCAAGCTCTGTGGCCTATTTAAAGAGGACTAAAGAGTACACAAGGCGGAAACGACTTTACCAGAATTATTAAAATCTTCGATGGAGACTAAATAACGTTCTGTTTCGAACTCCTGCTGTATGCTAAATATATATGTAACATGACAAACACAAATTAAGTGTAGTTAAAGAAAACAGTAAATTTCGAGTACTTTTCTCCCATTTTTAATAAGTGACAATCTATATTTTCATTGCTTTCGTTCAACAAAAAAATCTTTGAAAGCACTAAGTTTGTTAACTTAAATTTAAGACTTTTGCAACAAATATTTCATTATAATCCATAAAAAGTTAAAGAAAACACAAAATTATAAAATCTAAAGAGACTTTTATTCCACTTAACAAAGCCATCTTGCCAAACTTTATATTTTTTATTTTTCTGGTGAGTATAAAGAGCCCGAAAATTTTGAATTTCCATATATTTATTAAAGTATTTAAGGTACACAGCTGTTTAATAAAATTTTTGTTTGTGTGGGATAAATCTATAAGCAAATAAGCAAAGTGCACCGAGTTTAGCGTCTCCCGTAAATCGAGAAATTGTTGGGGCTATGAATCGTAATTTTGTGAATTTTGCCCACCTCCCCCCCACCCCCCAATTTAACTTTCGTCTTTCAGTAAGCCTTGTTTATGCTATTTTTTCTGCTTTAAAAGCATAAAAACAATTTAAATAATTCTGGCACTGACAGGTCTAAGATAAATATTTTCTATTAAATACAAACATTAATTTTTAAAAATATATTTCAAGCCCTTTATTTTATAGAATTAAGGAATAAAATTGTAAGTTGATACTAGCTACTGAGGAACATATGTAACAAAGCTATATTTTATAAATATTTTAAAATATGCATTAAGATTTGTTTCTTATTTATAATAAAATAAACATGCATATGTAAAGTCTTCTTGCGGGATTTTATATAACCATGATGTTATATACATTATTTATTAGTTTTAAGGCTTTACATATTAACTTTTTAAAATGAAAATGTTCCCAGTAGATAACGGAGAGCGCGAAATAAACGATGGAAAAAATGTTTTATAAAACTTCATTTCTCAATCTCTACTTTAAATTCAGAGATTAAAATTATTAGTCACAAATTTTCTGTTTTTTGTTTCTCTAGGCGCTTCGCTGGCTATAACACATTATTTATTGTGGCCAGCTAAATACAAATTAGACAAACTGTTCCATATTTATAATACATTACACATACATTAACTATTTCTGTAGCGTGTTTAACGTTGTTCTCTTAATACTAACCCTTAAGTAGTACTAATTCACTCCTCGCTATTGCCAAAATATTTATAAATCCATTTAAAGATAGTTGGGAGTAAATGTTTCAAGATTTTATTAAGTTTTATAGTTAAATTCATATTTAATCAATTTATATGAAACAAGTGTTTTATAAGAAAACATCAAGTCTGCCTTTAACAAATTAAAATTTTTGGGTTAATGCAAAAATTAAATTCTTCTTCCGTGAAACCAAGTGTACTTATTTTGTTAATGAGGGTAAAATTTAAATTCCAACTATTACAACAACATTCGTCAATCTTCATCTTTCACTCTTACACTTGGCACGTCCCAAGGTCCCCTAAACTCCCTGAAAAAGTTAAGGCTTCACTATAATTATTTCTTTAAGTTAGTTTATTTCAGTACAACCTTTTATAGTTTTCAAACCACATTAGCCAAAGCGGTGACACAAATGTTATCACGAAAATCGACATTAAAAATATTAGCGAAAACATTTTGGATATAACGAAGAGCCAATAATAAGCAAAAAGAAATTGAGCGAAGGAGATGAATAAGTGATGCGCGGCAGAAATTTTCTATAAAAAAAAAATTATATATAAAAAAAAAGGAAGAAAATTTTTCTTTAGAGCACCCGCACTGTCCACAGGAGAATGGGCAAGAAGACAAAGATTTGAAGAGCGTATAGCAAAAACGTGAAGGATTGGTAAAACGATGTAAAGCGGGATGCCAAACACAATGCTGCAAACATGCTTTCATTCAAACTCGTCATCCTACCATTTGTATTATTTTAAAAAAATAAGTAACTTTATTAGTAAATTGGCGAAAAAAAAACTTGCATTTTCTTAGCTTGATAACTGTATGGGTAGAATAATAGATCCATTAAAAACATGCCTCCGCTCATTGCGAAGATGGAATCGGTGGAAATGGTATCTCCCAAACTTTTTATCACCGGGCTTAAACCAAGTAGCGAAACCACAATAACAATTATTTTTTTAAAGCCCTGGAAATCTTTTATTTTCCAATATTTATGTAAAGCACTCGTAGCAAAAACAAATTAAGATTTATAAAATTACCGAGAAGCATTAAACTTCTTCGAAAGATGGTATAGCAAATACCAGAGATGAAGCCTTTTCGTATAACATTGACTACATGAAAGACTAAATTTATTATAAATACCTCCAAAAAGCAGTAATTTAAAGTTTACTGACTCGTCCAAACTATTATTTTCGTAGGTAGTAAAGAAGCAGAAGAAAATAACCCACGTGCTTATACGCTGAGTAACGACGCCCGTTAAAACAAAAAGATCCCAAAATCTATGCTGAGTTTTGCTCGCTTAATAAATTTAAAAAAATTACCATTAATATTGATCTCTTTCTGTAATAAAAAGAACTGAAGAAATTTCAAAAGATTAAAAAGTATAACTATTTCTCTTATATAATGGTAATAAATTACTCATTAAAACAGATAACAGCAAATGTACTATTACACTTCTCACAAAAATTTAATTTGGTAAAAATATATACGATTCATTTCAAGTCTTTTTAAAAAGAAAGAAGGATCAGTATAATTATCGGGATATCCTTGATTGAGATAAAGTACTTTCCTCCACGGTTGCACACAGTCAAACTCGTTCTAAAGAAAACATACAATTGAGTTTTACAAGTTAAAACTTAATACTTTCCTTTAGGTATTTACTAAAGAACGCTATTACGAAATCAGTGGCGGTATCTTTTTATGTGAAAATTTACTTTTATTTCTCCTCCCCGTGAACAGTAACACTGAGGACACCAGCGATCTTGCTCTTTAAATCTTCGACCATCGTTAGGACAATAATTCCACATTTTTTATATTCTCAGATTGAAATAATAGCACCAAACTAAAATATTAAAACTTAGAGCTTCCATAATTAATTTGGCAAACTAAAATAGCAGACTCGCTCACGGAAAAAAAAATTTTCACAAGTGGCAGAAAAGGGGTTCCCTTGCCTATTACAGTATTTGTAACGGAACGCAATAGAGAACGATGTAAATTAAAATGAGTCATTTTGGGCAGTCAATCAAAAGAAGTTAAAATATTTATATAAGTAAACACATTTGTAAAGATATGAAAGAAAAATAAAGCATCACTACAATTTAAGGGGGAGATAAGTTTTGAATTCGTTAATTATTATTGTACTTAATGATAAACAAGAGGTGAGGTTATTCTTAACTCTATTGCCTTCCTATTGCCTTCCATCTTTATTAAATTTTTTTTGTTTTTGAGATAAAATTTATTTGTTCCAAAAATAAAAGTAATTTATATTCTTTTCTAATAATATATCATATAATTTGATATATTAATATTAGGGAGAAGTTATTTTACTATTCTCTTGGTAAATAAAGAATTTTTTAACCTTCACAGCTAATAAAATTATATTATTTTATAATATATGGAACCCCCTTTATTCAAATTAAAGTTTAAAAAAAATGTAGAATTTTCAAGAGCAGAACCATTACCTAACATAAATAGCTTGTAACATCCTGAAAGGTGATGAAGTGCCCCATTTGAAACCATCATATTTAAAATATAAGGTATAGTAGAAAAACTTTAACTAAGAACTTCAAATAAATAAATTGTTAAACTAAGCGGTCTGCCCTCGATTTTAACGGGCATCTGCTTAATCATCAAACTGTAAAAAGTTTTCTCTTCTTTATGTAGTTTGTAAACATTAGAACATCAGTTGAATACTGTTTTATAGTGCATAAAAATAGTTATTCGTCACTGCGCGTTGTATAAAACCACTGAATGCAAGGGCAAATAAGTTATGTATACTAACAGGCGAGAGATACCGGCACCACTGGTAGTTCTTTAAAAAGAAGCGACTTGGTGCTGTTTCGCCTACTACAACTTTTTCGAGTTGGCCTACTTACTCTGAGATAGTAAACAAAATTGATGTTTTTAATCTAATAGTAATTATGATCATAATAAAAAGAAAAGCTTTTTATTTGGTTTTCTAAATTTTTTTGGTAAACTTGTTAGTTCTTAGGCAAAAAAGAGCAATGAAAACATCATTACCAAGGGCTTAAAGTGATTTTTTTTATTAATAATTATATTTTGGTTCTAATACGAAACCTACTTATAATTTTTTAATTTTGTTTATAATTATTCATGTTATAAAATGGTTCTTTTAATTGCAATCTAATCGCTACAAAACTTTAACTATAACACAAATATTAAAATGTTAAAAATTAACCGAGGAAAAATAGTTGATAATTACCTTAGAAAAATTTATAATATCCAACTTTTTTGCATCAATATTTTGTTTTCTTTTTTTTTTTCACTTAGATTTTCAATTTCTAATTAAACACCTCCCATGTGGGTGAACGCGATTATTAATTTGTGTTGCGGTTTCAAACTGTGTTTTTCATTTGTCAATATTAAAGCCAATTTGTCGGTTCTCAGAGTTAGTTGAAACTGTTTAAATACGCTTATTTTTAGATCAAAAAAGTCAAAATTAGCAAACTAAGCAAGCGCCCAGAATAAATTTAAAAGAGGAAAAAAAGTGTTGTTGTGGTATTTTTTAACACTGGCATACTGCTGCCGGTCTCCTTAACCTTAAGCCGCTTAACCCGAATCCCCTCTTCTGAGAGCTATGATGACCGTCATAAAGGACTGAAATAGCGGAAGATTCCGAACCTGATCTCCCGCTATTCGATCTAGCGTAGTGGAGAACTGCTAATAACCACCACGGGAGGGGCACCCCTGCCAGCCCGGCCTTCTCGACTATGGGCTTCCCACAGAAGAGAGGAGCCCTAAAAAGTATTGTTGTTGGAAAAATAAGTCTTACATACGTACAAATCTGAACAATGTTAGACCAGTAGTGACAAAGAGTGTGAAGAGTTGGGATCCACTACCATTTTCTTTTTGGAGGAAACTAATAGCATTAGCTGTAACTGGTCAATCTACAAAGAATTTTACTATGTAAAGTTCCCAAAAAGGGGAAAAATTTACTTCCATATTAATATAAAATTTTTAGAATTTTACTTTTTTATTGGTTAATAAAAACAAAATAAAAATTTCCATATTAGTATGTGGTTAATCATGTGAAAGTTAGTATAACATTAATATTGGTTTAGGTGGGTTTGCTAATTGTAAATGAGTTGCCTTCCAGTTAAAATTTTTTTTTCTTTCAGGCTTTCCTATATCTTATATGGAAGTTACTACTGATTTTCTTTAAAGATAGAGTTTGGTTAATTGAATCAAATGCTATTATTCTTATCTTCCTCTTTCGTCCTTTTTATAGGGGAAACAAAAAATAAAAATAAAAATTTATTTTTGTATCCCAAGAAATATTTTACCTCTTTGGTCATAAATACTTGAAAGTTTAAAATGATTATCTAAATTAAATTTCATTAGCTCTTCTTAAGAGTGTCGATTATTTTATTAACTTTAACTTTTATGTTACAGAATAATCTTCACTTTTATCAATGGTTTCTTAACAAAGTTTACCAGGAAATTTAGATAAGGACTGAAAAAACACTAGATTTTTACCTAACTTTGATGGTAAACAAGTGAACCATTCCGATATTTCCTTTTAAGCATTGAAATTTTGAACGGTAGCGCTAGGCAACTATTTTATGTAATAAAAAAGGTTATTAGCAGGAAATGTCCAAGATATAGTTGTTTTTTTTTTTTGGTGTCATAGCCGACTACTGTACTTAAAAAAATATTTAAGCCGTCATAATAAGTTACAGCATTAAACTTTTTTGAGTGATTTATTCCAGCTAATAGTTCTGCTCTCAACTACCAGAGAAAAGTCATGACTTTTCCACGGTTCTACCTCCACATTAATAGATTGACTGCTTTATATGTTAACTATATAGATACACTTTTTTCCATAACAACAGCTATGCAAAAAACTTTTAAACTGATTTTCTAGACAGTTTTTCCAGAAATATATTATTTTTTACTTTTAGCTTCTCTCTTATCAACAAATCGCACACAGAGTTAATACCAAACACAAGTAATTATAAACTTATTAAATGTACTCTTTTACACTAACATCAACTTATTACCCATCCTATTACGTTTCAACCCTGATAAGAAATCATTTAAAACCAATGAAAACAAATATTAAAAGTATAGCACGATAAACATTTTCTTTTGTTTTTTTTTTAACTGACGTCTTTTTTCATAGTTATTGGTGGATAACAACTAACAGAATGCAAAAATTGGTATGCACAACTTTCCTGTACAGTTTATTATCGTAAATTTCCTTAAAAGGTTAGCCCAAGGTCTCAACCAGATTTTTAAAAAACTTTTAAGAAAGGGAGCGAGCGATTGCTACTATTTCATTTTACATCATCCATAAGAAAAAAAAAAGTAGTATTTTGAAACTATAATTTTTTTTTTGCCTTAATAACGTAATTAGAAAAAGCTATATTATAATATTGATGATTTAACATTTTTTACTCTATTTAGTAAAAAATAATTTTGAGGCCGAAGCCAGCATTGGCACAGAGTTTTTACTGAATTTCTCAAGCAGAAAGGGAAGTTTGAGAGAGAGCATTTTGCTTTTCTTGGGTGTTTGTATTCCATTTTTTACAAATCTGTTATTATCCGAGTAGATTAGTGTACTTTCATTTATTTATTAATTATGACGTCGTTTACCTCCTATTGCCAAAGTTTTCTTTTATTAAGTTATTTATGAATAGGTTTGCAGTGATATCACTATAGTTGTTGTGGACGCTTATTATTTTTTAAAAATTTAGTACGCTGTATAATAGCCGCCCATTTGGGATTATAAGTCCTCGTAAGCAAATGGAGTATTCAGAAAACTCAAGTAAGAGGAAATTAATTATTTAAAATTTTCAAATCTGATATGTTAACTATCACAACTTTTAGTTGATGTACGCTACGAACGTAAGTTACTCGTGTTTATAAACTGGTTGGACTTTCTCGATAAGCTTCCCGATGCTGAAGTGTTTGTGAGTATAAAAGTTGATGATATCATTGAAAGTCTTGGTTGTTTGTTATTATTTTTTTTGAAAAAAATAATTAATATTTTGTTGTAGTAAAAATTTATTAATTTTATAACTGACAGTATTTAAATAATTATTATTTTGATAACTAATAAATTTTTTAATAAACTTCTATTACTATATATTATTTTTAATAGGTTTGAATTAATTTAGAAAGTTTAGTTAAATTTTCGGTTTCGTTTTCGCAAAGTTAAAAAGAAAAATTATTTAAATAACTTTTTTCATAGTGATTTCATTATTTTAATAATTTATATTGCGAGTTTGAAGGAAAAAGTAACCTAAAACTTTTATAATTTTTTTTCAATATTTTCTTTTGGGTTATATAAATTTTTATCAACTTTGCATTTTTTTTTCTTAAAATTAATGATTTTTAGGATATCCTTTTTGAAACTTAAACTAATTTTTTAATTCTTTTATTGAATATAATCTTATTAAAGATTTGAGAAAGTTGAGATCGGAAACTGAGAAGAGAACTGATTTAGTTTTTAATCTTTGGTCTAGTGACAAACCTCCAAATTCATTTTCTAACAGTTTTAAAGGAATAGAAAGTTCTCCTTTAAATTAATTTAATTTTTTTTAAATAATTTTTTTAAAACGACAACTTTAAAGAAATAGAAATTCCTTTTAATTAATAATTTATTTTTCTTTTTATTTATTTTTTCCACTCATTTTTAAAGGAAGAAAAAGTTCTATTTTAAAATTAATTTAATTTTTTTAATTCATTTAATCCCCAATACACATAGATTTAAAAGAGTAGAGAGTTTTGTATAATAATTTTTAATTTTTTTTCTCAAACTTTTCCACTTGAGTTAAACTTATTAAGTTTATTTAATTTTGAATTTTTTAAGAGCTTTAAAGAGATGGCAACTTTTCCTTGTTAAGTTAACTTAAATTTTTGTTGGAATTCAAAATTTTTTACAAGAGTTAAATTAAGTTAAATTAAATTAAATTCTCATTTTTTATTTAAAAAAATATTTTTTTAAATCAATTTTTTTCTAAATTTTTGATTAAGCTGAACTTTTTAATTTTATTTAAATTAATAATATCCTTTAAATAATTTTATTTGTATAGTTTTCTTGGTGAGCATGAAAGATTTGGTTTTTAAAAAACTGGCCGACGGATTTCTTTGTGCCCAATTTTTAATTGTAAAGTATTTTTTGCTATATAAATTTAAATAAATATAGATTTTTTTATAATTTAATTCAGTTGTTATCTTTTTTTTACTTTTTTTTTACTGAATTAAAAAAAATGGTTTTCTTTTTCTTATGAAAATTATAGTTTAGATTTTTTTTATTAGTAAAATAGTTAAATATATTTTTAATATTATTTTAACCAATTAAATTTAATTTTTTAATTTTTAGTTTAAATTCAATTTCATTAATTTATTATTAATTTAATTAAAGATTGACTTTTACTTGAAAATTTTTTAAAGCTACTTATTAGATTTTTTTATTTGTTATTATTAATTTAGCTTTATTATTCTTTTATATGTTAAACTTTTATTATTATATTATTTTTATTATTTAAATTTAGAATTTTATATAAACTTATCAAAATTTTTATGAAGTAATTAATTTCGTTAAATTTATTATTTTTATTTATAGAACGATTCCCGTCGCCACATGGTTTGTCTTCCTTTACTAAAAGGAAAATCTTACCAAAAATCCAATCATAATTTCACAGTAATTAAAAAGATACATAACTTTTATAGCAAAAAGTAGAACAAAAGAAATTTTATATTTAAATTTAATTAAAAAGATTTCGTTCTTAAATGAAAATAATAAAAATTTTTGCAAGTAAATTAAATTTATAAATATAAAATAATATAATTTTTTTCCATGAAGTTTATATTTTCATATTTTTTATAAAGAAGTAAAATATTATAAAATAATATAATTTTTTTTATAAATTTAAGTTTGTTAAAGTTTTTTTTACTATAAAGTTTGTATTTTAAATTTTTAATTGAAAAGTTAAGTGAATGATGAAGTAGAATAAAAGTTCGAAGTATTTTTTTTATTAATAATATTAGTTATTATAAATTTAAGATTGCGTTGAGTTTTTTTTACTATAAAGTTTGTATTTTTATATTTTTTATAGAGAAGTATAATATTTATAAAGTTTTTTTTATCATTAAGTCTGTATATATAAATTTCCCTATGGAAAGGAATGTAAATGATGAAGTAGCATAAAAGTTAAAAGTATTTTTTTTAAGAGTGCTAAAAGTTTTTTTTACTACGAAGTTTAGATTTTTAAAATTTTCCTATATAATAATAATTTTTAACTATAAAGTTTGTATTTTTTCAATATTATTATAAAAGTGTTATAAATAACGAAAAATAAATAAAAGTTTTCTAATTACTTTTAGTTAAGTTTATTTATAGTTAAAACTTGTAAAAAGTAATTTTTACTTAATAATTTAAATATTAAAAACTTTTTTTAACAAAATATTAAACTTTTAATATAATATCAACAAAAGTTTTAGTTTTATTAAAAAGTGAATATAACTATTACGAAAGGTAAACTGAAAACTATAAATTATGCATTATGAAATACTTTTTTACTTTAGTTTGGTGTCTTGGCAAATTTTATTTGATAACAATAAGACAATTAGTAAGTGAAGTAAAATTTATTATTATTTCATCTAAAATAAAATTTTTTATTATAAATTTTGAATCCTCTTTTTAAATTAAGTTTTTATATTTAAACATAATAAGTACCAAAAAAATATCAATAACTTTATATAGATATAAAAAGAAATAATGAAAAGTAAATCTTTATAATAATAAAATTTTTTTTAATAAAAAGTTTATTATTTATATGAGTTTGGTATATTTTTAACTTTTCACATGTAAGTAATAATAATTATAAATGGAAAAAATATTATTATAAGTATTATAAGTAATATTTGTTTTGTACATATAAAAAAGTAAAAATGACAATTTTTTTTAAATGTTTTATATTAGAAAAATTACTTTTTATCTTATGAAAAATAATAAAAATATATATTTTTCATAAAAAAAGTTTTTATTTTGAACAAAAATAATAACAATTTAAAAAGTTTATAAATATAAAATTAATAGAAAGGAAAGCATTTTATTATATTAATTATAATAATATAGAAACTGTTATAAATATAATAAAAGTTTGCAATAAGATTATCATATATTTAATGAAGAATAATAATAATTATATTCATAAAAAAAAGTTTTTGTTTTGCATATAAAAAACATAACAATTATAAAAACTTTAATATATAAGAAAAGTTTATAAAATACTTTTTTTTTTAGTATAATTAAAATAAAAGTTATTAAAACTTCTATAAATATTTTTATATGAAATACATATAATTTTTTTTTAAATCATTAGTTTTTTATATAATAATACTTGAAAAGAATATATTTTACTATATTTTTAAAGAAAAGTTTTTTTTTAAATATGAAATAATAATATAAAAAAACTAAAGTAAATACAATAAAAATCTACAAAAAAGTTTTTTTTAGAAGTTTTGCCTATCTTAGATTATCTATATAAAAGTAATACTAGAAAGAATATGGTATCTTTTATAATAAGAAGTTTGTTTTTTTTTTTACAAACAGGAAGTTGAAAAGTTTGTTGGGGATAGCCTTTGCGCCGTTTGCGGAAATTTTGTTTTAATAAAAAATAAAGTAAATCTTTTATATATATTAAATAAATAAATATTATGAATATTTTTACAAAATAAGGGTAAATTGATAAATATTATTACTGATAATAATACGAGAAAGTTATAATTATTAAAAAACTACAATTTATTTTAAATATACATACCAAATAATTTTATTTTATACCAATTCTATGGTTTTTGGGCAGAACACAAATTTTTTAGTGAGTTTTTTTGTTGGCCAGTGTTGAACTTATGCACCACTTTCCTCACGTTGTCTCGTGAGCTGGCTCAACTAGCCCATCATTTATAACGCTCGAAAGCTGGCACATTTTGCCATGTGGTTTACTGATTAATTAATTGGTTTAAAAAGTAATGATTCTTTATATAACAATAATCATTATCAACATTTTTCTTTGATTTTCGTGCAAAACGCTCATCAATTTTGGTGAATTTTTTATGAAATTTTGGGCCAGTTAGCTTTTTAATTAATACCACGCGGTTTACTACTTTCGAATGTTTTAAAAATTAATGAATTTGGTATTATTAATAATTATTACTGGAAGTGCCGTGTATGCTCGTGCGGCCTGTTCGTCCACGCAGAGTGCTTGAAAAATAAAGCGATAAAGTTGCCTTGCCGGACGAATGTTGGGAAAGTGCTGCTCACGTACTGCTGCGTCGAAGATTTTGTTGTTCCGCTGCCGAACTATAAAAGTTTTATAAAGTGCTGTTTGGAACAGAAGTACTTTGGTAACACCGAATAATAATAATAATGAATAGTTATTAATAATAGTAATGATAATAACAAGTAACTAATAATAATATTTTGTATTAATATTATTTAAATAAAAATATTTAATAATGCTATAAATAAGAAATACTCAATAATTATGTAGAGAAATATTTTATAATAATAATAAATAACAAATACTCATAAATAATAATATAAATATAAAATACTCAATAGTCCTAATAATTATTAATAATATAATAATAAATACTCAATTATAATTAATAATAAATAAAAATATTTCATAAAGATAATGTTAGGTAATAAAGACTCAATATTAATAATAATTGTAAAATATATAGTAATAAAATAAAAAATACTTTATAATAATAATATAAGATAATGAGTAACTTAATAATAATAAATTATAAATAATAATATATAATAATAATATTGAATAATAAACCAAAAAATAGTAGTATATAAAAATACTCTTACCACTAATAAATTAATAAAGTAATAATAATAAAGAAATTATAATGCGTAATACTATAATACTTATAAAATAATAATAAGAAATAAGAAATATAAATATATTAATTACAAATACTACTACTAATAATAAAACTGATAAAATATAATTATAATAAATAATAATAAAGTTAACACATATTATAAATAACTTTTTTAAAATAGTAATTTATATAGGAAATAAGTAACAATAATAATAATAAATAGTGAACCAGTTTACGTATTAATAAATAATAATATTTAATAATAATGACAATAATAGTTATTAATTATTATATAAAAAAATTTATAATAATTATATATAAGAAACATAAACATATTAAATAGATAAAAGTCTATATACTAATATAAACAGTAATTTATATAACAGTATTAAAAAGTAAATAAGAAAGTAAGTTTATATATTACTTTTACTATTTCTACTGGAAATAGTGGTTTCTTCACAATAATAACTAATAATATAAAAGTTTCGCAATCTTGTATTTATAAACCAATCATTTTCTTCCTTTTTTATAATTAAATATCTTATCTTATTTATTTTTCATGCAGATGCCATTGTGGCCATCGTGCACTCTTTAAATACAGATGAACGTTCAGAAGTTTTGGTTTTGCCTTTCTTTTTTTCTAATAACTTTTGTTATGTTTTGCTTATATTCACTGCAGCGAACTTATTTGGAAGTTTTAGAAGCCTGCTCATTGGATAATACTTCTTATGCGGTTCAATTTTTAAAACAAGGTTTTACTTTTACTGCAATTGTTAATAACACTATAAATTATGTATTTTTGGTCAATTTAAAAATTATTACGCTGATTGACTAATAATTTTTGTTGCATAAAGAAATTTTTTTTTTGTTGTTTGGCTATTCGCTAGAATTAATTTTATGCTGGCCTGGCTATTAATAATTTATTGGATAAAGATTATTTTGTATTACACTTATATCTTAAACTGATTGGCCAGTATTATAAATTACTTGTATTGATTGGCTATTATTTTTTTCTTGTTTATACTTAATATCAAAGCCAATGATGCCAATTGGTTGTTCCTGTTAGTATATAATTGTGACTGGCTATTTTTTAGAAAACGTTTTGTAATGTTTTTTCTAATAATTATCAAAAAGTATATAATATTTTGATTGACTATCACTATGATGAATTTTATTTGTAATAAAATTCATAAAGTTTTGGTAGCCTTTTTTTAATACAAAAAATTAGTGAAGACAAGACTAGATAAGAGTTTAGCAATCTTTTTTAAAAATAATAAATTATCAAAATAATATAACTTTTTATGAAATTAAAAAAAATGATATAATAAAGAATATCAACTTTTTTCATTATAACAACTTATAACCTTTTTATACCATTTACCTTTTGATAATAATACTTAACATTTATTATATTTTTATATTCATTATATTTTATAACTCATAATACATGAAAAATAACACAAGCGGCTGTTTTTTTTGTTAATGATTGGATTATTTTTGGCTCCATTAGTAACTTCGCAAGAAATAATTAACGCCTCATCTCTTTCCACTTTGTTTCGAGGAAATTCAGTTGCTTCAAAATCATTGGTTGCATTATTTTTTTGTGCGTAGAATTATTATTACTTTCATTATAATTTCTTACTATTTGTTTAGGATGTTTATTATAGAATTACTGGAGCTTCTTATTTGCATAAAGTTTTGTGCTCGCCTCTTTCGTTAGTTATTAGTGAATATAAAAGTTGTGAAATTTCACCACGTGAGGAGCCTGATGATAACGTTATTATTGGATTTATTTGTTGGGGAAACAAATATATAATATTTATTACCGAGTTATCTTTTATGAAAGAAATGTTTGTTGGGGAAAAGAATTTTTATTCATATATTGTATTGAATAATTTTCCGACTACAATTTGTTGGGGAAAAAATTTAGAGCGTTTTGTTGTTGGGTTATTTTGTACTAGTCATTTGTTGGAAAAAAGAATTTTTTTAAAAATTATTATGGGTTGTATATAAATTGATGGAAAAAGAATTATATATTTTTTATTAGTACAATTTGTCGGGGAATAAACTTATATATCGTTGGGTTATTTTTTTTGGTTAGTATATTATGTGTTAATGATAAGAATTTTGTTCTATTTTCGTTATTATTAATTTATTTTTTTATTAGTATTATTTGTTGGGAAAAAATTAATAAAACATTATTGGGTTATATTTTTTTAGTAATTTTTGTGAAGGAAAAAATTTAATTAACAATTCTTATTGGGTTATTTTTTTTGTATTGTTGAAAAAAAAGGAAATTTTTAAATTTAATTATTAGTCTAAATTTTTAAAAAATTTTTATTAAACATTATTTTATATTAGTATATTTTGTTGGGAAAAAAACTCATTATAAAAGTTTTTTTTTCATTAATATTGGGAAGAACAAACTTTTCATGTAATTATTGGTTTATTTTTATCAATATAAATTGTTAGAAAATAATTTTAATTCTATTTTACTATTACTGGTTAATTTTTTAATGTCTTGTTTGTTGGATAAAAGAATTTTATTATAAAAATTAATGGATTATTATTTTGTAGTATAAAGATACAATTGGTTTAATTTTTTTGTATTTTTTTTGTGAAGAAAAAAATTTTATATTTTAAAATTATTACGATTCTATTGTTGTTCTTTTTATGGGTTCGCCTAAAATATGTATTGCTTTTCGTATT